>NC_061119.1:83490328-83502524 GCF_002878395.1 Capsicum annuum | reverse complement strand
CAGGACCCAGATTGACTTTTTGTTGCTTAGGAAAGGGGATAGGGCGTGGTGTAAGGACTGTAAGGTCATCCCGAGTGAGAATCTTTCGACCCAGCATAGGCTCTTGGTTATGGATTTGGGTATAAAGAAGAATAGAAAGAGGAGGAGTAGGGAGTGTAGACCTAGAATTAAGTGGGGCGGCCTGACACCAGTGAATGCGTGGGAGATAGGGGAGAAGTTGGCGGGAATGGGGGTGTGGGAGGGTAGGGGAGACGTGGATAGTATGTGGGATAGGGCGGCTAGGTGCATCAGGGAGAATGCAAGTGAGGTGTTGGGGGTTTCTAGGGGCCGGGCCGGGCACCATCAGGGGGATTGGTGGTGGAATGAAGAGGTGGAGAAGAAAGTGGGGACCAAGAAAGGGGCGTATGCCAAGTTGGTGGAGAGTAAGGACGAAGAGGAGAAGCGGGTAAACAGGAAAGAGTACAAGCTAGCGAGGAAGGAGGCTAAGTCAGCAGTCACGGCAGCTAAGACGGCCGCCTTTGAGAGCTTGTATGCAGGGTTACAGGGGAAGGGAGGGGAGAAAAAGTTGTTTAGACTCGCTAAGGCTAGGGAGAGGAAGGGTCATGACCTCGATCAGGTGAGGTGCATTAAGGGGGAGGACGGTAGAGTGTTGGTGGAGGACGGCCACATTAAGAATAGATGGCAGTCGTACTTTCATAGGCTCTTGAATGACGAAGGGATAGAGCTATTGTGTTAGGGGAACTGGAGCACTCTGAGGAGTGTCGGGATTTTAGCTATTGTAGACGTTTTAAGGTAGAAGAGGTTAGACAGGCTGTTCGCAGAATGCGAGGGGGTAGGGCGACGGGGCCGGATGAGATACCGGTGGAGTTTTGGAAGTTTGTTGGAGAGGCTGGTGTTAGGTGGTTGACTGGATTGTTTAATGAAATCTTCAAGACGGCAAAGATGCCCGAGGCTTGGAGGTGGAGCACCATGATACCTCTCTATAAGAATAAGGGGGACATCCAGAGTTGCAATAACTATAGAGGGATTAAGTTATTGAGCCACTCTATGAAGATCTGGGAGAGAGTGGTCGAGGTGAGGCTGAGACGGATAGTGTCTATTTCAGAAAACCAGTTTGGATTTATGCCTGGCCGCTCGACGACGGAGGTAATTCACCTGGTACGGAGGTTGGTGGAACAGTATAGGGAGAGGAAGAAGGACCTGCACATGGTGTTTATCGACCTGGAGAAGGCCTACGAC
The DNA here is from genome assembly GCF_002878395.1 of Capsicum annuum. Lineage (NCBI taxonomy): Eukaryota > Viridiplantae > Streptophyta > Magnoliopsida > Solanales > Solanaceae > Capsicum > Capsicum annuum. Next base: position 83,501,285 of record NC_061119.1, on the reverse strand, counting down.
AAAGTCCCCAGGGAGGTGCTTTGGAGATGCTTGGAGGTGAGTGGAGTACCGCTGGCATATATCAGAGCAATCAAGGATATGTATGATGGAGCGAAAACTAAGGTGAGGACGGCGGGAGGAGACTCAGAGCATTTCACTGTCCGGACAGGGTTGCATCAGGGATCTACTCTTAGTCCCTTTTTGTTTGCATTGGTGATGGATGTGTTGACGCGGCGTATTCAAGGGGAGGTGCCGTGGTGTATGCTTTTTGCAGATGATGTAGTTCTGATAGATAAGACTCGACGGGGTGTGAGTGACAAATTAGAGGTGTGGAGGCAAACCCTTGAGTCTAAAGGGTTCAGGGTGAGCAGAAGCAAGACAGAGTATGTGGAATGCAAGTTTAATGACGTGAGGCGGGAGAATGAGGTAGTAGTGAAGCTGGAATCACAGGAGGTAGGTAAGAGGGAGAGTTTCAAGTATCTCGGGTCCGTGATCCAGAGTAACGGTGAGATTGATGAGGATGTCTCGCACCGTATTGGGGCGGGATGGATGAAAGTGGAAGCTCGCGTCGGGGGTGCTGTGTGATAAGAAGGTGCCGCCCAAGCTTAAAGGCAAATTCTACAGGGCGGTAGTCCGTCCGGCCATGTTGTATGGAGCGGAGTGTTGGCCAGTTAAGAACTCGCACATCCAAAAGATGAGGGTGGCAGAAATGCGGATGTTGCGCTGGATGTGTGGGCTGACTAGAGGGGATAGAGTTCGGAATGAGACCATCCGGGAGAAGGTTGGTGTGACTCCAGTGGAGTGCAAGATGCGGGAAGCCCGATTGAGATGGTTCGGACACGTGAAGAGGAGGGGCATGGATGCCCCGGTTCGTAGGTGTAAGAGGCTAGCGTTGGATGGTTTTAGGCGGGGTAGGGGTAGGCCGAAGAAGTACTGGGGTGAGGTGATTAGGCGGGACATGGAGTAGTTACAGCTCACCGAGGACATGACCCTAGATAGGAAGGTCTGGAGGACGCGAATTAGGGCAGAGGACTAGGGCCAGTTTGAGTCGCTAATGTAGGGAATTACTTGGTAGGGTTTTTTTCTTGTTAGGAGTCCGTGTTCCATGTTTTATTATAAATCTGTGTGCTTTCCTCTGTTTTATATTACTTATGGGTGTCGTATTTATGTTATGTAATCTTGTGCTGTGCTTTACTATGTGTTGTGTGGTATCTCGTGTCTTGAGCCGGGGGTCTATCGGAAACAACCTTTCTACTTCTTCAGAGGTAGAGGTATGGACTGCGTACATCTTACCCCCCCCAGACCCCACTAAGTGAGAATACACTGGGTTTGTTGTTGTTGTTGTTGTTGTGGTAATCATTGTTGTAATAGATTAATAAACCATTGCAATAAGTAGTCAAAAAGCGTTGGAACAGAACGACAAAAGCGTTGCAATAGATGCTATTGCAACGGTTTAATGTCGTTGCAATAGATGAAAATAAGCATCCTAATAAGTAATGAAATAGTTGTAATAGGTTCTAAAAAAGCGTTGCAATAGAGTATTAAAAGCATTGCAATAAATGCTATTGCAACAGTTATCAACCGTCGTAATAGCATCTATTGCGACAGTTCATAACCGTTGCAATAGATAAAAATAGGCGTCTCAATAAGTCAAAAAATAGCCATCGCAACAGGTCTATCTATGGCGACAATTGTCAGAAACCGTCAACATAGCTCTACCTATGGTGACGGTTTAGACAACCATCGCAGAAACCGTTGTCATAGACCTATCACAACGCCCACCTATGAGACACTTGCAGAACCATTGCAACAGGTCTATGACAATGGTTTTTTTTGTCTATTGCAATGGTTTTGCAACCGTCACCATAGATCTAATTTCTGGTAGTGCCTTTTTCCTTGAGAGAAAAATTTCACCCTAAAAAATTTATGCCCAAATATATATTTTAACGAAAATTCTTACGTATTGTTTTATTTTAATTTACAGATGCTAGATGAATATGGGTCGGCTTTGAAAATTTTTTTCAGGTAAAGGTTATATTTAATTGTATTATCGTAATATCTTTATTAGTTTGTTATTTTGTGGTAGTTTAAAGTTTGTAGATGAATTTCGATCGGCTTTGAGGAGGTTTTGTATGTAAAATTTAAGTTTAGTTGTATTGTTTTGATATCACTTTTATCGTATTATTTTATTGCAATTTATAGGTGATTGATAAATGTTGGTCGGCTTTGAGGAATTTTTTATGTAAAGGTTAGGTTTAGTTGTATTATTTTGATATCTCTATTATCGTATTATTTTGTTATTGTTTACAGGTGGTAGATGAGTATCGGACGACTTTGAAAATTTTTTTGTGTGTAAAGATTAGATTTAATTGTATTATTTTGATGTCTCTATCATTGTATTGTTTTGTTGCAATTTACATATGGTAGATGAATGTCGATCGACTTTCAAAAATATTTTTGGTAAAATTAGGTTTAATAAATAAATCAACCATCTTTACATACTCAAAAGATATTAAATATATATATATATATATAATAAAAAATATTGACTTTGTTAAAGTTACAAAATTACCCTTCTTAAAAAAACATTGGACCACTATGCACTTTTATTATTTGAACTTTAAAAATATACTCTAAAGTAGTACAATATTACTAGTGGAGTAAAAAAAAGTCTAAAAAGGGTACTACACTCTTTTTTTGGTTAAATAGAATTGCATTTAAATAAAGTTAGTTTTTCACAAAGCAAGGCCTAGTCAGGCTCAAAAACATAAGAAAAAGGGATTGAGTTCCCGTTACTAAATACACAGTGGGAGAATGATTTTCCTTTAAAATCTTCTCAAAAAATTACTCCTACACTAGCTGGTGGAGTTGCATAAACATGAAGTTTGTCAAAAAGGTTTTGGTTAGAGCCTTGCTTTGCCAACAGGTCCGCTACTCTATTCTGCTCCCGGTATGTGTGATGAACTGGAGGATTCCCCAGGGTCCTTAGTAGAGATCTGCATTCATAAAGAAGTGAGTCATAAAGCAGGTTACCATTTTGCAGCATATTAATAATTTCCATGGAGTCAATGCAGACTTCCAAGGGCTTGAGGTTTTGGTGAAGAACTAGGTTGAGGCCCTTTTTAAGGGCAAGGATTTCCATGAGGTTATTAGTAGCATGGATAAAGCTTTTACTAAACACCACAACCTATTCCCTCCTGTCCATTTCTAATGACCCCCCAATCCACTCCCTTCCGGAGTTACCAAGGCAAAATCCATCATTGTTGAGCTTGAATACATGGGGGGTGAGAGGAGACCATTTTAGATTGATGATGTTCTTCTTAAGGGTCCAGGTTCTGGTATTTAACAGTTTCAGCATGAGGTAAGGTAAAACAAGGAAGGGAGTTGGAACTCTGAAATAAGTTAGCATTTTTGGTTTTCCAGAGATGCCATAAGTAGAAGGGGAGGAGAATGCCCCAATTAGTGTTGTTGTCAAAGCACTCATTGTTCAGTATTTTCCATGTTGAGGCCCAGTTAATAGTGTCAAACATGGAAAGTTGAAGATTAATGTTGCCTTTGTACTTTTGGATAAGTTGCTTGAAGGTCTTAGCAAGGTTACATTCAAAGAAAATGTGATGTTGATCCTCTTGCTGATCACTGCAAGCATGATAGAAACTAGAAAAGTTCAAACCCTTTTTGGAAAGAGAGACTTTAGTAGGTAGACTATTGTGTTGCAAGAGCCATATAAAGGTTTTGACCTTATTGGGTACTCTTAGGTACCAGATCCAGTTATAGGAGGTGTGACGTGTGTAAGGTCCATTTTTCAGGTTGGAGATGAAATGGTAGGAACTTTTGCAAGATAATGTACCATCTCCAGTGAGCCTCCAAAGAGGGGTGTCTTGAGATAGGTGGTTGCTAAGAAGGAAAGCATTCTGTATGTTGTGAATGATGTTAGTAGGGATTTGAAAGGGTAGAGTGCTGAAATCTCAAGTACCCCCTCTCCAGATATCCTTAACCAAGATGAAAATAGAGTGGTTGGTATTGGGACCTTGGATAATGGTAGAAAGGGGAGGCATACTAGGGATCCATCTATCCTTCCAAGCTCTAACCTTAGTTCCATCCTTGATGGCCTAGAAAAGGGCATCCCTACAAAGGTTCCAACAGTTGGTTATATTATTCCAAGTTCTGGAGCCTTTTTTAGTTCCCCTACCTCTAGACCCATACTTGGAAAGGAGAATATTGGCCCAGAGAGAAGTGGGTTCAGAGTACATTCTCCAACCCAGGCTACACAAGAGGGCTTCATTCTTAATAGCAGCCCTTTGCATGCCAAGCACACCATATTTTTTAGGGAGAGTGATGGTGTCCCATCCCAGGAGATGCATTTTCCTTTTGGCCTCAATGGTGCCCCAGATCAAGTTTCTCTGGGTTCTATCAATCTGGTTGAGCATGCTATTAGAGAGATGGATGTACTGCATAACATGATTAAGAGCGGAAGCCAAAGAAGATTTGGCTAGAGTGGCCCTACCAGTCATGTTGAGGAATTTTGTTTTTCACCCAGCTAGCTTACTAGTGAGGTTGTCAATAATGAATTGGAAATCCCCCTTTTCAGGCTTTTTATGGAAGATGGGGAATCCTAGGTACTTACTAAAGTGGTGTGAGGGATGTATGCCCAGGATAGAGGAGAGGTTGTCCTGGATCTCAGGTTTACAGTTTGCAGAGAAGATTACTTTGGATTTATGAAAGTTGATTCTCTGACCAGAATGAGAGCTGAAGTGCTGGAGGACCCTATTAATGGTAGTGCAGTTTTTTGAGTCAGTCTTGGCAAAAAGGGCGAGGTTATCTTCAAAAAAGAGATGAAAGATAGGGGTCCTTTATAAGAGATGGATATAGGAGTCCAAAGGAGAATGTCCACTTCATAGTTAATTCTCCTAGACAGAAGCTCCATGCATAAGATGAAGAGGTAAGGTGACATGGGGTCTCCCTACCCAATTCCCCTGGAGGGGTTGAAGGGTGTGGTCTTCCCACCATTGACCAAGATAGAGATGGGAGAAGTAGAGATGCAAGAGAGGATGAGTTGAATGAGCTTGTGGGGGAAATTAAAGAAGGAGAGAGCTTGTCCAATAAAGGACCACTCAATCCCGTCAAAGGCTTTTTCCAATCAATTTTAAGGATCATGCTAGCTTGCTTTCCTTTCATTTTGGAGAAGTGGCTAACATATTCTTGGATAATGATGGCATTGTAATAAGCTTTTCTTTTGGATCACGCTAGCTTGGCTGGGGCTAATGATTATTGCCAGGAAGGGTTTTATCCTAGAAGTGATGATCTTGGTGATGATTTTGTACTGGGTGTTACAAAGGCCTATGGGTATAAAGTTCTTGAGAGAGGTAGCATTCCTAGTATTCCTGCACTTAGGAATGAGGCAGAGGTAGGTAGAGTTGACTCTAGGGTCCATGGAGTACGAATTAAAGGTCTCCTGACAGAACCTAACAAGGGGAGGTCCTAGTATGTCCCAAAATTTTTAGTACATAAAGGGGTGGAGCCCATCCGGAACAGGGGCCTTGTTAGGCTTGAAGGAGAAGACTGCCCTTTTGACCTCTTCAATGGAAGGGGTGACTTCTAGGAGGTCATGGTTAAGGGGGCTTATAGAGCCCAAGGAGGAGGGGTTGGCCTGGGTAGCCCAGTGTCCTATGGAGTGATCAGTGGTATAGAGATCAACATAGTAATTAGAGACAGTGTTGGCTATCTCCTTAGGGTGATGCTGTCATGTACCACTTTCATCAATGAGGGAGTTGATCCTATTTCTCCCCCTCCTATTAAGAGTAGAGGTGTGAAAGAATCTTGTGTTGGAGTCACCTTACGGGAGCCAAGATATTCTAGACTTGATCTTCCAGAACTCAGTCTCTAGGTTGAGTATGTGATTGAACTCATTCAGGAGAGTATGCTCAAGCCTTTGGAGAAAGGAGCTTATGGGGTAGTTTGGGGATTTCTGGATACCAGCTAACAATTTGACAAAGAGTAAAGTTTTTCAGATACGAATTTGTTGTCATGTACGAATTTGCCGCGAAAAATTACTTTTCTGATTTGATTTTGATTTCAATTTTGTGGCGGCAAACTTTATTTTCGTTTGAATTTTTAGCAAGTGGTAGTGTAAATAAAGATGTCCTGTATCTTCTGGTTACTGCTTTTTTTGGGGGTGAGTTTTGGATTCTTCCTTTATATTCTCTCTTATTTTTTTCATTACTTCAAAGATGAGGTTTGTTGTACCTATAGATTCAACCATCATAAAGTAAGCGATTGAAATTATAAGAACGTCAAGCAATTGCAAAGTTTTTTTTTTTGAAAGAAAGGAAATCTTAAACGCAGATCTATAACATAAGCTGCTATCTTGTTTAATAAATCAATAAGAACTATTCAACATATTTTGAAACAATGTCAATCATCAGTTGATAATGATACGTCCTTAGATGTGTCTTTAAGACTTAAAGGCAGAGTTGGAAGAAAACGAATTGAAGTCCACATTAGTTAAGTCAAAGAAATTTCACTTTGTCGTCAAACAAATATGTGATATCTGGATTTTGCGATGAACATGGAAAAATCAACCATCTTTCAGCGTGTAAAAGATTGAACTATTCGAGCACATTCTAATTCCATCAAGCCTCAGTTAATCGAAGAAAACAAGAAGGTATGACTTCAATACTACCTCTCAATGATTGATCAAAATACAATACACATAAAACTCATGTTTATGAATATGTTAAATTATGTTCATATTAACGAAAAGTGGGTTTTTTATCCAAAAAAAATGAAAGGTACTAGCTGCTTCTTGGAGAACATGAGCCAGATTCATATCATTCTTGCAAAAGTAAAAAATTTATCCCAAAGGTTATATTTATAGATGCTGTAGCACGTCCTTGATCTGATGAAAATGAAATTGAGTTTTTTTCTAAAAAAAAATAGGCATTTTCTTATTTGTAGTTAAGGAACCAGCTAAAGGGAATAGCAAAAATCAAACAGCAGGAACTATGGAAACAAAACTCATTCAATCAGTAACTAAAGAGATCACTAGAGCTTGCTTGATCAAGAAAGTTCTTCCTGCTATTGAGCAAAATGGCTATCTTTCGATTCAAATAATCTTATCTTTGTACAACAAGATAATGTAAGGCCACATGTTGGTAACAATGAGTTGGATTTTATTGAAGCTGCCCAACAAGATGGATTTGACATTAGACTTTGTTTTAAACCACCGAACAATCCAGATTTAAATGTTTTAGATCTTGATTTTTTTAGATCGATCCAATCTCTTTAATATCAAAAGACACCTAAAAATATTGATGAATTAGTGAAAGCGGTGGAAAGATCTTTTGATGAAATGAAAGCGGAACAACTTAATCATGTGTTTCTTACTTTACAATCTTGTATGATTTAGGTCATGGAAGATAATGACGGCAATAACTACAAAGTGCCTCATTTGAACAAAAATGGACTAGAAAGAGAAGACAATCTTCCTCTCCAACTTCGTTATGATATTGATATCATCAATCAAGCTTCAGCTTTACTTCAAAAATGATATGGGTTGTTATCATGGTAAAGCTATCTATGTTGAAGTAGGAATGATGTTTTGTCAAGTATGTTAAGCTTTTGTGTATAGTCATAGTGATCATCATATAATTTCTACAATGATGTTTTGTCAAAAATGTTAGGAGTATTATTATTGCGTATAGACATGGTGATCATAATGTAATTTTTGTGCTCATGATTGTGTATAGACATGGTGATCGTAATGTAATTTGAGTTGGCAGTGTAGTTCTTCTTTTGTTAGTTAAGATGACATAAAGTTTGAAATGATTGTGTGCGTGGTATAATTATTTTTTTCTTCTAGTATTCATTAGTGGATTGATGACAATTGTATTTTGCGGTCATTTGCACAATCTTTTTAATCGTAAATGGTGGTTTAGCTAGGATTACTTGGCGCGCTCCCTTTGTTTTCTGTATGTATTTATTCATTGCTTGAAACACTGCAGTAATTAAGTTATCAGAGGCGGTGCCTTTCAGATTCAATTATATTTTGCTTTCTATATGAACAAAGCACTACATTTTGCCTGAATTTCTAGACTACTTAGTTAATTTGGGATGTTCATACACCTCAAGATTTATCATCAGAATCATCTTTAAACTTCATATTTTAAACCATAGCTTAATCCTGTTAGATTTTGATCTATAAGTGATTGTAATAATAGTGTGGCATAAAGTTTACTGTCTAGTATTTGACCTTTTACTTCATCCACAATTTGATCTTTCACTTCCTTTTTTTCCTTCAAAATGAATTTTCTTGGAACTGTAATAATAAAGGAGATAAAGAGTAGTTTTTACAGTACTTGATATGTGTTATCCATAGAAGGATCCGGCTAATTGAATTTCTGGTTATGAATTTTGTTAACCTGGTCATATCTTGGAGATTTTGATGTAAGTTTGCTTCTTTTCATCATTTGGATGCAACAATGGTTTTTCTTTCTTCATATCCTATATCCTCTTCTTTCTCCTTGTCCGATGCAACTCTACCTCCAAATGAAGAAAAATCAAATAGATAGGCTATGGATAGTAAACATATTGTATCTGAGATATATGCCCACAAGGATAACTAGTAGGCTCTATACATAACTATCTGGTGAAGGACTATTTTCATACTGTTAATGACTGAAATAGACCTAACATATTCATACGTTGTACTCGAAGTTGGGTTGTTTGAAGAATGGCTTTGTATCAATTCTTCGCGGAAGAAAAGCATTGGAACTACTAGAAAACAAGAATTATGTAATGATGGAGGAACAGTAGAGAAGAAAACACATTTTCTTCAGCTATTACTACTCATATGCTCTTGTAGTAGTAGATTTTGGTTAAAAGGAGCTCGTCGCTCGCCGTCGGTAACAGAGAAAGTTGAAAAAATATCAGACCTAGACAAGCAACTGAAGAGATGTGAACCGTTAAAGAAATCAAAAATTAAGGCACTTTGTCTTAAAGCTATGGAAATCCTTGTTGAAGAAAGTAATGTCCATGCACTTGTTACTATATGTGGTGATATCCATGAGCAATTTTATGACATGAAAGAGCAATTCAACGTAGGAGGTGATTGTCCGAAGACAAATTACTTGTTTCTCAGGGATTTTGTTGATAGAGGATTTTACTCCGTTGAGATATTTCTTCTTCTATTAGCTCTTAAGGTGAGATATCCAGATCGAATCACTCTTATTAGAGATAACTATGGTCTATGCGAGTTGCCTAATCACATAGGTATATGGATTCCATGATAAGTGCTTAGGGAAGTATGGTTCAGTAAATGTTTGGAGATATTGCACGGATATATTTGATTACTTAAGCTTATCTTCTCTCATCAAGAATAAGATATTCTCTGTTCATAGTGGTCTCTCTCTACAATATCTACATTAGGCCCGATTTGAACTACTGATAGGAAGCAACAAGTTCCTCATGAGGGTGCTATGTGTGACCTACTATGGTCAAATTCAGAGGACATCATTGATGGAAGGGGATTGAGTCCTCGTGGTGCAGATTTCCTTTTTGGTGGCAGTGTTGTCACTTTATTTAACCATACTAATAGCATAGACTTCATATGTTGTTCACATGTTCAATAATCAAATAGTTATAGTCTGGTTTGCTCCAAACTACTGTTACAGATGTTGAAATGTTGTAGCGATTCTTGATCTAGACGAGAATCTTATTAAGCAGTTTCATGTGTTTAAAGCTGCTCCTCTTGAGGATTCAAGAGGAGCACCTGCTAAAAAGCCTCCACCAGATTACTTCCTGTAGGACTATTTAAACAATTCAATTTTTGCCATCAATGTACCCATATTGTGGACAATATGGTTGTGAAGAGCACACACAGGAGATGCTCTTACATTATTTATTTTGGTAGAAAGGTTTCTCTATTTATAGAAAGAATGGTACCATTGTTGGGGTTTCTAAGATTATCGAGGATCTAAATACATGTTGCCCATTTTGAAATCCCATATGGCGGTAAATCAGATATCGCTGCAAAAGAGGGTGTTAGAGAAAACTGTGGTAATCTTGTCGATATGGCTCGACAGTGGGTTGAGAAGCAAGGTCTACTTTCTTCTAGCGAAGAGATCCCATTGATCGAAAGTTTTTCTGGTGGTGAAGGTCTTATTACAGTAATTTTATACAACACAACTTGTATGGATTCACAATTGAAAACTTCTAAAGAGTGATCTTGTTTTGTTTTAAAAATCAATTGTGTTCCGGGCAACATAAATTTCTTCTAGTGCTTAAGCTGTTACTACAGAAGGATTCGTTACTTATTTGTCCATGCTAGTACGTTAATGTCAGTTTTTTGTTGTGGTCTCACACAATTGTTTTTCTCCTTGTAATGGTGGTGTGTGTATTAGAATGGGACACTGAAGTGAGAGTTGCAAATTATGAGATGACGTCATTTTTCTGTAAAGGAGTTGTACAACAGAAGTTGAGGACTCTATTTTCAGCATTTTGTTACATCTGGACTTTGGTACACACCACTAAATATTTCTTGATTCGATTTTGCATTAAATGTATTTTGGGTTGTGTTGCATAAAAGGAAAAAAAAACACAAAAAGAAAAATTGTGTAATCGAAGTTGTGGCCAAGCAAATGGGACAGTTGTAATTTTTGCAAAATCTAAGTCTTCAGATTTTTGAAAACTTGTTTAGCCAAGTTAAAATATGTTTCATCAAATTGTCGATTTAAGTTAATCTTTGACTTTTTTATGGCACTACTATTTTTGGTTAAAGTGTAAAATAAAAGGCTTAAATTTTGATTGAAGTGATTGACTTTTCCTTGAAAAAATAAATAAATAAAGGAATTATAGTATTTAAAAATAAGTGAGAGCACTAAAGATAAAATTATAATTGTATTGTTAAAAACTTACCAAACAAAGAAAAGATTATATATATATATATATATATATTTTTTTTTTTTTTTATTATTATTATTAT
>NC_061119.1:83465516-83490228 GCF_002878395.1 Capsicum annuum | reverse complement strand
TTTTTAGGAGGGATCAAAAAAGAAATGTCCCACACAATTTGGGACTGTCGTGGGGAGGGGGGAGTAAGAAAAAAGAGAGGCGCTAACATGGTAAGTAGCTCCGTCTCGTTGAGTGAAATCCGGGTTACCAAATGAAAAAGTTTGAGACACTTCCAGAATGCCGTTAGAAGTTGAAAGACACAAGTCACTCGTACTACACAATTTTTACAAACGTCGAATTCTACTCACCAAGACTAGCAAGAAAGATGAGAGAAATCAAGCTATTGTGTCCTTCAATATCAAAGATAGTAGTGTCGATCATGGTTTGGGAAGAAGAAAGACTTGATCTTGGCTCCATTGCACGTGTTTTTGGGCTTGACCCATCAACTTTGAAGATAAATGGTCACTTTATCAGTAGAGGAGTTGATCTTATTGCTTCTTCTGTTACATGGAAATCCCTTCTTTCCTTCTTCTCTGCTCGTGGCTTCTCCACTGCCCCCCTCATTGTTGAAGGAAAGCTCTCTGAAGTTGGTTCCAAAAGTAAGCACCTTTCCTTGTGTTGTATGATCAAATCTTCCACTTTTTTGTCTATTAAATGTTCTTGTAGCAATTAGTTCAAGAACTTGTACATGCTTGCCAAATAAATTAACAGATGCATTTAAAAGCTTAAATTGTTCAACTTTTGTCTGCAAAAATGATAGATGGGATCAGATCTTGGGTTTAGATGGGATCAGATCTTGGGTTTTCCTTTAGGCTGAGTGGTGACAAGAGCAGGTCTAATATGGTAGTCATCTGATTTTTATATTTTAAACTAAAAACTGTATAGCATTCTTAAATGTAAAAACGCCGATCTTATGCGACAATTTGACATGGATTCTTTCAATTTACCTCATGTTAGGTATAAAAAATTTAGTGTTATAGGTTTTCTAATTTCTGTAAATATGCAAAATATTGGGAGTTGTCGGAGTTTGGTTTTGTTCTTTTATATTAGCCGGTATGAGTTGTATCAAGCATGCTCTTACATTGGTTTGTAAGGTAATGGGATAAGAGACGAATTTGCTTTTACTCTAATTTATAGGTTGAAGCTCCGTAGCCTACTAAATCTCATAGTATAAAGATTTCTTGATTTTGCTTTTTCTCTTATTTGTGACTTCAAAAACACAAGATATAGATTTGATTAGGTTCCATAAGCTGTAGATTAAAGGATGGAAACCAATGACGCCAACAATTCATATGCTGAATAAATATTAATGGATCGATCCATTAACATAATGTGATTACACATCCATGTTTTGGTCCAGCTATTAGGTTTGACACAATGTCTCTCCAGTTGATGTTCCCTGAGTGTGTGCCTACTCCGCAAGTATCTCCTGCTTCTAGTTTGAGACTTTGGGTGTGCACAGGAGAGTATTTCTTGAACCCGCCATGAAAAGGAAAAAATGCTAGCACATCTTATACAGTAAGGAGTACAAAACTGAATAAATGTTGCATCCCTTTCTAGTTTCTACATATTAGCTTTTTAGCTACTAGTCTGTCTGCAGAACTTCTTTTCAAGTCTGTTAGCTACTGCTTCCGAGATGAAGGTTGATTAGTGAATAATGCATGTGAAAAGAACAGGGATCTGCAAGTAAAATAGGTTTCAAAGACTTACTACTCCATCATTTGAAAGGATGGATCACCTGTTCCCACTACAGTCTGAGATATCCTGCTGAAGCTTGTTCTTGTAATATATGGCAGAATTAAGCTATTGAGTAGTAGTGTGAGATATCCTGTTGAAGCCTGTTCTTGTAATATAAAGCAGAATTAAGCTATTGTGTAGTAGTGTCCCCTACAGTATGTCAGGGGAAACTTCTAAGAATCACTGTTTAATGTAGTTACCGATTTACCTCCCACCACCATTCTCCGGTTTATGAGCCATGTATCAAAATATTCTTCTGTTATCCTGCAGGATCACATAGTCCAGCAGAAGTTGATAAGGGGTTGCTCTGGAAGAAGGAACTCAATGATGAGAGAGAGAAACATCATGAAGACTCCAACTCCCTTGGTAACAAAAAATTCAAGGAAAGCGCTAGAGGTAATGAAAGATTTAGACATTCTTCTCCATGAAGTAAGCTATATCATCCATCTTAAATGTCTTTGCTTGTGCAGGAGTAAGATCGAACCTGAAAAGGAAGCTTTCTTTGGAAGGTTCTGGTCTATTTAAGAGATCAAGAACAAATGAATATTATTCAGGTTTGTTTTACAATAGACTAGGCTTTATGATGTCTTATTTTCTCAACCTTTGAGATCATATTTTACGTTAGGATCTCAATGTGAACTGTATTGTATCTCTTCATCTCACATCATTATATCTGGTGTATTTTCAGGTTCGAGAGAGGAACCAGTGGATTTCCCAAAAGCTGATAGGGCACGTTTATGCAGTTTAGCTAGTGAAAAGTTGAAAAGGATTAGAGATGATGAGATGGTTGTAACAAACCCTTTCAAGAGAATACGATAATTTGACCAAAAACAAACTGTGTTGTATATTGAAGGCACCATATTACCATTGTATTCACCTAGTAAGTCCTTGCTAGTGGGTTAAGTCGTTGATGGCACAACTACTTATATGAACAGCCCTTCTCGAGTTTGTCAACGTAGATTATAATTTGTTCTGTGGAGTTCCCAATGAATAAGATGTCCCTTTTCCTTTTTATCAATGTCTACATTATTCAGGGCAGACTTAAATTAGTGTCATTTAAAGACCACACTTTCACCAATAGATGTGGTATCAAGCCACTCCATTTCAGAAGCAATTTTTTTTTTTTTTTCACGAATTCAAAGTAATTTGGAAGAGCAAAAGGGCATAAACTTGTACATCTAACCTTCCTGTTTGAAACATTTCTTTAGTTACAAATCACAGATTCTGGTACCTGATAATAAAAGGAAGTTGGGGATATGCGATTCGGGAATCAGACATGTAAAAGAAAAGGAACTCGTCATAGTGGTTGACAATTAATTTGGATGATACAATGTTGAATCCTAAAGATGAGAGGTTTTGTTTGATTGGTAAAATCTATTCTCCAAGTCCCGTGGCAATCATGTAACATAGTGTACAAAACTTCTTATCTGTAGCTTGGAGGTCATCCAAAGAAGTACTGCCAGGCAGCAGCAATACCAGCCACCAGTATCACTCTGAGAATTAGCCTATAACTGACTTTTGATGACAAGGGTAAGGATGGTGGTTCCAACGCCTTTCCCCTCAATTTAGCTGATAATTTGGACAGTAGCATGCCTATCAGACCACTTGCGTTGGTATCTGCAGGCAGGAAGGAAACAAATATCAAGATCAACATCTGAAACACACATTTAATTACACAATCATATAATTAACTTCATTCAAACTAATTGGTATTAGCTATAAGAATACTGTCTCTATCCTTGTCAATTTCATTCAACTGTTAAACCAAACAAAATCAAGATCAATATCGGAAACACGAACTTAACCTATATCAACTACAATTCTCCATCAAATTAGTTGTTCAAGACTTTAAGCTATATGGATTCTATTTATTCATTTGGTTCTATTTGCATCCGTTTCATTCTAATCTACATAATTTGTTGTTCAAGGAAAATGAACCTTATACTGAAATAAATATCAATCAGGCTAAGCAGAAGCTTGGGAACACCATCACACTCCGTGAAACAATAACAATAGCCTAATTCCAACAAGTTGGTAACAGATATTTTGCTTTCATTTCCGGACCTAAAGATAATAAGTCGACTGCATGGAGATAATTATATATCCATGCAAATGCAACTGAGAAAGACTACTTTCACCATCCAGTAGAATCCCAGCTAAATGCTCACTCAAATTTTCAGAATTAAAGCCTTAGTCATTACCGAAGAAAATTTTACCTTTACTTTTCAAAAGCCTCTCCTCCTCTTCAATACGCCTACGTAGCGCATTAAGTAGGGATCCAAAATATAGAGCGAATACAGTGCATGTAATTGTGATGACATTGTAAGGCATGCTAAAATCAGGAGTGGTCAAGGGTACAAGCAATACTTCTGTATACCATAGAACAGGGCTTTCTTCCTGAAAAAGAAGCGGATGCTCAATCTAATGCATATTCAATACAATAACATACTACATCACAGCTTCACTTGTTTAACAATTGGTACCTGTAGCTTGGATAAGATAGGTGACTTGCAAACACATTTATCCTCAAATAAATGTATCTTTGTTTTGATCTCGGGAAACCTGACTAAAGCTGACGGAATGTCAAAACCCTGGTTAGCGTCAGGAGGATACTCATCGATGTGCAGAAAACCCTGAAATGAAGCTAATGTTAAAACTACTTTCGGTCTATCACTGATGTTAATATGCATGAAACTGCTTCCTACCAGTTACGTTTGATTCAAAATAATCAGGATATCACAGATACCTTTGTTAATTCCACAGAGATAAGAGGACAAGGAATAGAAGAGATCATCGTTATGTTTTATCAATAATCCCTGCTCAGACAGCTTTAAACTAACCACATGAGCAGATAAAAGTAGTTCAAAAGTTGAAGACTACAGAAAGGCCTGAACGCATCTGATATCAGTTCAACTGAAAAGGTACTTTCTCTCTACTCCAAGTACAAATATCCATGTGAAACATTTTTGGAACAATAACTTATGTCTATCTATACTTACCAATATCCTACACAAATACCCCTAAATGAGACAATTAGATAGCTACTTAACAAATAAAACTTGAGAAATACAATGAGACAATTAGATAGTTGTCCTAGCTGACAATTGTTCTTTAATACATCAAAACTTGGATATTGGCAGATTATTATAGCACTCCAATGTCAGTATCACGAAAACTTAGATATCAGCAGATTTAATTCTAGATGAACTGGAAAGGGGGATAGATACCTTATCAAACTCCAATGTCAAAATCACCAATTGCACATCACAGGGCAATCGCAATGCTATTTCCATTAGCCCAGGAGAAACCTTGTCTTCAGAAGGCGAAACGTTTATCCTTTCTATGACATCTGCTAAATTATGCAGACGTTCATCTAGAAACACTTTAAGCGTGTGGTAATAAACCTTGACATACCAAGGAACAACTTGGAAAACATCAACCCGTAGCGAACATCTTCCTTCCTGGTTGACAGAAGATTCAGCATACCCACTTCTTCCTACAGACTTCAAGGAGATGGCTATGGCACCCCTTTCATTCCCACTTCCCATAAGGAACCTACTAGCTTGCAAGGGAGCCAGCTGAGATGACCATGTCACGGGACGCTTCCACCTGAACTCCAAGTTGAATGGCCTTGAATCACTATAATTTGCTAGAGAAAATTCATACAGAAGGGATGACTCCTTCTGAAAGCCATAAACTTCTTCAATTAACCTGACTGGGGAATCAGACATTTCAAAGCTCATGTCACTCCAAGCTTGAGACATCAAATTCTCAACATCAGATTGTTGTTGTGTCTCTGAAGTAGTCATCAATTCAGACACCAAATTCGGCTCTAATTGGACATAGATATTACTAGCATTCGAAAGAACACACCTTCCACTAACTTCCCGTCCAAATAATGAGCTCAGTGACCAACTTGGCTGTTGTATTAAGCCAAGAGATGATACCATACCACTTCCTAAAGTAACCGGTTGAAGAACAACAGTAAGTGTCTGTTCAAGAACCATTCCAGAACTTGCTGCAGTTAGATCAAATTCATTTGAGACCAAATGCAACCTCTGAGAGTGATAAAATCCTCTGTAGATAGAAGGTCTGTCCATCAATGCAGAAAGTCCAGCTTTGTCTCGACAAGGAAGCAACTTTAGCCAGGGAGTGAGGTTCTCTGTGCAAACAGCCTCGCGGTGCAAGGTGCCATACCTGATATTTGCAGCAAATGACTTGAAGCTCCATTTGGGGGCAGAATAAGCAGTTGATGACTCTAGGAAGTTAATAGAAGCACAAAAGAGCCCTGAAAGAGCATGGGTTAAATTTCTCCAACAAGCGTCGACCTGATGCTGTGGAACATCAAAAGTAGCCCAAAGTTCAACTCCAGGAGGCTTCGCATTTCTACTTGAAATGGGATCGTATCCACCCCAGCGTCCATAATTCCAACGACCTTGCGTGAAGGACAGCTCCATTTCTTGAACTCTATATTTATGGACCTAATCACACAGTGAGTATTATGTTTCATGCAATCAACTGCTAGACACCAATGACCAAAATAATAACCTAGAGTACATCCTGATTAATCACGCAAGAGACGTTCGGCCAAAAACTCACGCCACCTCAACACTTAGTAATGACAGGTATACACAATATTTTTCAGGATCATAAAACGCAAAGAAATAAAACGAGAATTTCACTTTTCTTTGGTATGAGATTTCATTTGATTACCAGTTATTATATCCATTACCGAAGGGTACCCATCTTTGATATTAATTATCTAGATATAAGACATTAACGGGTCGTTTGGTAGGATGTATTAGAGAATCTGTACATGTATTAGACATGGTATTATTTAGTCCTTTGTTTGGCAGGATTTTCAGCCTATGTGTTATACACTGAAATCAGTATAACAGAGGGTATAATTAATACATAGGAAACCATGGTATTAGTAATACATGGCCGATTACTACACAGAGGCGGATCCAACATTTAAAGTTTGTGGGTTCCCCATGTTAGATAAAAATAAAATCAAAGAGTAACTTAGGAGATTTGAACCCACACCCAAGAGGTTAATAAAACTTTTACAAGTCCCTCTACTCCACTAGACTAATAATACACTTTGTTTATGGGTTCCCAACTTATAATTATTATATATTTACTAGGTTTCTCTATATAAATACTAGATCCGCATGAAAGTTACTGGGTTTCGAGTACCCCCTCCGAGGCCCCTAGCTCCGCCCCTGTAATACTACACGGATAAGCATGGTTAAGGAAAAATTTTCTCTTAATACACCAAATAATCCCGACATAACTAATCTCAACATTACAAATACACTCTATTCAACACTATTCTTATACACCCAACCAAACGACCTCTAAGCTTTATTTGGATTGGGGTATGGATAGACAAAGTTATCCCAAGAATAGTGATATCACATGGGATTAGTTATCCCACCATATATATATATATATATATATATAACTAATCCCATCATTGTAGTACAACCAGTGAGATAAATAATCCCCTGACCAAATGCAAGATAAGAAAATCCTGCATTTTAACAGGAGACTATTATCCTTATCCCTTGTACCAAACGACCAAGCATATCATCAATCAATTAGTTATTCCTCAATCCCTAACTAGTTGGGACTGGCCATATGAATGTTCTGTATCCATTCTGCTCCATTTGGCCTCATTCATTCCAATACTAAATAACTGGTCTTTTAAGGTAAATTAAATCTACTTTAGAGTTAAAGTTCACGCCTATCTCTACAGTCATACTGATATAAAAAAAAATGTAAATGTGACAATAAAAAGTAGGACTTAATCCCAACTAGTTCTTGTATTCCTAAATATATTTACTTCAATTTGTGTTCTGGTCATAGCTAAGTTAGCATTGGTTGATTTTAATTTTTCCACCTCATCCCATGCCAATAATACAGAGCTAAAATATGTCAATACAAAGTGAAAAATCAAGCATTATTATTTGATGCATCGGAAAGTGTACCAGCTGATAAATGGATTTGGGGAAGAGATGGTGGTGACTGCCATGAGTTGCAGTTGGTGGGACTTTGCTTTCGAAATGAAAATGGGCTAGCACTTTACGATCTGGTAATGGCCTTAACAATAATGCTTCTGAGAACTCTTCAATTTTCTCTTCCTCTTCCCCAATAATTGAACCGAAACTCTTAAAGAGCACAAGAAAAACCAAAATTGATCTTAACCGAAACATTAATAGGGCCCTCTTATGTTATAGATGATACTGATACTGGGAATACGTGAGAGATAAAATGAGCAATTTCGCCATTACAAGAGCTTCAACGTCTGTTCAAACTTGGTAGATCAGAGGTTTGAACAACTTTTGGAGAGATCCATCGGGGTTTTGGCTGGTTGACCCGTTTAGATCCATTGGGGTTTTGGTTCTTTTTGTTTTCATTTAAAATGTTATACTCCCTCAGTCCAATTTATATGTTGTCATTTCATTTTTGATTCATCAAAAAAAAAAAAAATGTCACATTTTTTTAATTGAAATGGAGAGCGTATTTCAAATTTGTATTTCTTTAAAATCATTACAAAATAATACTCCATCATCTTGACATGTTTGCTAAAAAAATTTGCTCAAAATAATTAACGTATTTAGTAACAAAAGATAATTAATCACTTTTTACCAACTATATTCATATTAAGTGAAGAAAATTCATCTAATCAAGATTAAAATAAGGACATATTGGTAATATGCACTCCTTAATAATTTCTCCATAAGAGTTGTGAACAAAGCAAACATGTCAAGTAACTTGAGACGGAAGGAAGTATTACTTTTGTTCAAAATACATTTAGAAGGTGTTTGGTTGGCATTTATTGGCGATATAAGTAAACGATAAGTGTTTAGTTAAGGATGCATATCGATCGATTCGATTCAATTTTGTGTATTATTGATTCAATTTATTGATATTTGATTTGTAAACATGCTAAATCGATAATTAAATCAATAAGATATTCGTTATCGATTTTCAATTAATATTTTTTTTGTTCTTAATCATGTTACTGAGCCATATTATGAAAGTGTGGGAGAAGGTGGTAGAGGCGAGGCTGAGGATGAGTGTGCCCATTACAAAGAATCGATTCGATTTTATTCCTGGGTGATCTACTACAGAAGTCATCCACTTTGTAAGTGAGGGGGTGTTCAATGATCTTGAGAAGACATAAGACAAAGTCCCTAGGAAAATTTTATGGAGATGCTTGGAGGCAAAAAGTGTTCCTATGGCTTACTCTAGGGAATTAAGAATATAAAAAAGCCAAGACCAGGGTAAGGACAGATGGAGGAGAGCCTAAGCACTTTCTCGTCATGATGAAGTTGCATTAGGGATCAACTCTTAGCCTATTTCTTTGCGCACTAGTATGGATGAACTAATGCGTCATATCCAGGGTGAGGTATTGTGGTGTATGTTATTTGCCTATGACATAGTATTGATTGATGGGATTAGGAACAGAGTTAACAATAAGCTAGAGGTTTGGAGGCAAACTCTAGAGTTTCAAGAAGTTAGATTGAGCAAACCCAAGACTTTTGGATTGTAAGTTCAGTGATGTTGCACCTGAAAACAATGTGGACTTTAAGTCTTAAGTTATTCCTCAAAGAGATTTTTTCAAGTTCCTAGGATCTTTGATTCAAGATAGCGAGACCAACAAAGAAGTTACACATTGTATTGATACGAGATGGGCAAAATGGAGGCTAGCTTCTGAATTTTTGTGTGATAAACAAGTACCATCTAAGCTTAAAGGTAAGTTATAAAAAGTGGGTTTTAAAGAGATTATTTTTATTATGGAACACAATATTGTCCTGTTAAGCACTCTAATTTTAAAGATAAAACTTGCGGAGATGAGAATGTTGATGTGGATGATACCCGAAGAGACAAGATTAGGAATGATGAGATAGTGGATAAGATAAAAGTGGCCCTCGTGGTAGATAAGATGAGGGAAACAAGGTTGAGATGGTTTAGGCATTGAGAAAGAGGAGTGTTGATGCCCTAATAGTAGACGTGCGAAAGATTTGAAGTGGCTGTTGTCAGGAGAGGAAGAGGCTGTAACACCCCGTATCATTCTTGACTTGATTTCACTCCTAGTTGCATGTATAGGGAATTTAAAGCCTAAAAATCTTCTAAGTATTGAGAGACTTAGGCTTATGTTGAGCCTCCTAACTTTGAAGTTTTTAAATTTGGTCTTTCCGACCCCGAGATGTTGATTTTTAGGTCAATTCATGTTCAGGGATGTAAGTGGCATGTCTCGGGGGAAGTTCAGATTTTTCAGATGAGGTTTGGGCCGTGTTTGGATCACAGAAATAGTGGGTCATCGTGATTGTACCGCATCGCAGTGCCTATGGCGATGAGCCCCTTGGCGCATCGCGATGGGTCTCCCAAATGGGATTCTGATACGAGTTTAAGGGTTCGAGGGGCAATTATGTCTTTTCCTATAAATTCTATTCGTTTAATCTCGATTAATAATGTTATTAGGGCATGAAATTCTCATTCCCTTCCAAATTACTCTCAAACAAACTTTTCCCTCTTCTGCAAAGATCAAGAATCAATCATCCTAAGTTCAAGATTCTTAAGAAAGGTGTCTAGATTAGGGTTTCACTCTTCAAACTAAGGACTTAAGGTATGTGGGACTACCCTAAACTCCATGGGCATGGGTTTAATTATTTTATCAAGTTTAAAGATCCCTAATCACGTTTACAAAGAAATGTTTTGATGTTGTTTCGAAAAATATGTGACATAGAATTGTTTTGATGAAAATATATGTTGTCTTGACTCACTTTCCATGGAATTGAACTTTTACTATATATATATATATATATATATGTATGTATGTATGTATTTGTTTGTGTTGTAAAGTTGATTGAGAGAATAAATTACTAAACTTCACCTTTTATTAAGATATCTTTGATTTCAAGTGTTGCAAATTGTTTAAATGCATGAATTTTCTTAAAGAAACTAGAGGGTGAATTCTTTACTAATCACATGGGGTGATGCGATTTGTGACATGTTGAGAGGGTGTTTTCATATTGTAAATGTTTAATTTGTCAAATTAACAATTTCCATCAGTTTTAAGTAATGCAAACATAATGTGGCCACCTTATGATTATACTATTGAGAGGAGAATATTTTAGTATAAATTCAGATGTAAACATATAGCATGACTCTTTCTCTTACTTGATGTTTAAAACCTTGGGTGGTCATTAACTTGATGATAAGTGAAAAGGGGCTATAAATATGTTATAGAGTGAGATGAATGACTTGCAAATTGGGGTTTGACGATACTCGGTGATAATATGCCCTAAACGGAATAAGTGTTGTATGTTTTGAATACATGAAGAATGGTTTTAAAGAGCTAAAAGCTGGGCTTAAGAGAGCTAGTCGGTCACCTGAAGAAGGCTTGAGTTAGATAAATCTTAGCCCGAAATCGTGTTTTGCCGATGCAGCGCTTATAATATGCTATCCTATACTTGAAGATAATTAGGACATCTCACATGGGGGTATTTCCTATGGTATACTTATATGGGGGGTATTTCCTATGGTATACTTACATGAGGGGTATTACTAGTTATTTATGAACTCCAACCTTACGACAAACTTGGATTAGGGGCTTGGCCGCTGAGTTAAGGGTGGATTCCATATAGCCCATAGAATTACAGATTTGTAGGATGTACTATCTAGCTCGGAAGAATTATAAAGAGTGAGTCAAAGTTGTCAGGATTGTTTCGAAGTTTACTAAAATATGCCCATGTATTTTTACCTATATCTTGTTTACTGTTATTGTGAAATGCTCTCACTTACATTGAATAATAACATGCTATTTTGGGTTGTTTCACATACCAGTACATTTGTATTGACCCCCTTATATTTCAGGATTTGAGGCTCAGTCTCGGGATCCTGCTAAGCAGTAGATTGTTGTCAGACATTGTAATTGGTGAGCCTCCCTTATTTCGGAAGGCCTTGTTTCATGAGACGTTTACATTTGCTTTTTGTTCATGGTCCAACAAGGGGGCCCTATCCTGATTTCAGACATATGTTGTTTCAGTTCTAGTAGAGATTTTGCACACGTGTATTTGATGGTTTTGAGTTTTATTAAACTTATGTTCGCATTGCTTAGTTGAAGTATTAGAATGACCATGAGTCCATTTGTTTTCCACATCTTTATAATAAATGAATTATGCACATGATTTCTAGTTAGAAAGGGCTTTCGAGCCTTCACGACTTGGGAGGCTAGTCGCGGCCAGGGCCTCGGTTTGGGCGGTGACAAACTTGGTATCAGAGCACGATTCATGGTTCTAGAGTGTCTGCAAAATTGCATTGGGTAGAGTCCTTTTTATGGGTGTGTAGTGCGCCACACTTATAATAGGGAAACTACTAGACGTTTAGGAATATCTCTCTTTTCTTCATATCTTAGTTCGTGCTTTATAGTCTGAATGTCCCCCTTAACTCATGATTTTCTATGTTTCAGTGATTTAACATGTCTTTCCGTAGATCAAACGAGCAGAACACTCATGTCGATGATGTATGCCCTACTCATGAGATGTGGACACGAAATAGAGCTCGTACTCAAGAATTTATTGCTACTCCAATAGTTCCTCCAGTCTAAACTAGCCCACCTCGAGCTCCTCAGTCTGGTTCCAACCGTACCCAGCCTCCTTAGAGAGAAGTCTCAAATGTTGAGTTTTGACAATCTATTTATATGATTGCTAAGCTTGTGGCCTGTCAGACCCATTGGTCTGAAGATGTGGGTTCTGTGTCTGGTTCATCTGAACTTACTCGGGTTGGGCAATTTATGAGGCTAAATATAATGCCCCGAGAGTACACCCTAGGCGTCACACGGTGCTTACAGTCTCGAGGGACCATAAGCTAACCCATGAGCTGGTACCTGCTGTGAGCACTGAATAAAATTGATAACAATAGATCATATGTAGAATTTAACTGAGGAATGCCATAAGGTTTTAAATCATAGTTCTAATAAAGTCTATAAAACAAATAATGACAACTGAAAACTGAAGACTGACTAGTTGTCTGTACTAGTCTGAAAAACCTCTACTGACTGACTGAGGAGCTGATGGGACAAACCCCTAACTAACTCTGACTGAATGAAAAAATACTGAAACTGCTGAAATAGCTGAGATAAATAAACCATGTCCTCGAAATATGAGAACTTACCACTGCTACGTTTGATAATTTGGAAAGTCTATGTATGATTCGTGAACTGAGTGTCCAAACCTATGATATGATACATCATAGCACAAGAAATGAATATGCGATTAGTACTTTGAATGTACTGGTATGCTAAATGAGGTTATGTTAATATGCAGGGGTTCATGTGCAGGAGTGATAACTAACTGAATAAAGTAAATACTGTAAATACTGAGAATGCTGTAAATACTGTAAATACTGTAAATACTGAGAATGCATGACCAAGCATAAAACATGTTCTAAATATAGTGCCCGTTTGGATAGGCTGAAAAAGTGGCTGAAAAATAGTTCTTTAAAAGTACTTTTGAAAGTCCTGAAACAGAAAAAAAGTTATTGATGTGTTTGGTAAATAATGCTTTTAGGCACTTTTTTTGGTCAAAATGTCTGAAATACCTTTATACCTCTTAATAATATATAGAGTTTATTATTATTAATTTTTATTGCTAAACCGATTCAAATTAATATATATATATATATATATTAAAAATCTTTTAATGAATGACTATTAATTTGTGCGCTAAAAAACTATTTTTTTAAGAGTTTAAGTGTTGAATATTTGTATTTGAAAAAGATAGTTATTTAATTAAAATATTATTTGTTTCTTTATGGTTATGTTAAGATTTTGTATCATTAAGGTGTAATTAAAAGATTATTTGTTTCTTAACTGGCAAGGCCCTAATGAGATATGTGTCAACCCTCAACTGGCAGGGCCCTAATGAGATATGTGCCAACCCTTAACTAGTAGGTTAATGTCTCAACCTACGCTGGCTAAATAGTTCTGGAACACAGGGACTGTTACTAAAGGTCACACCCTCAACTAGAAGGTAAGCCCCCATCCCTGGGTTCGCTTGGTGCTAAATCCTACTTCTAACCGAATTGACTCGAAATACTGAACTGTTCTAAGTTTAACTGATTATGATAACTGACTGAACTGGTAATGCTCAGAACATGTCTAAAACTATTCTGAAGATACTGAGACTAAGTAAACAACTATATTTTTAGGTATTCATAACCCCCAGGACTCGATAACAATAATAGAAAATTAGTACTAAAACTTTGAGGACATAATATAAAAGCATTCATTCAAAATTCATTCTTGTAGTCATTTCATCAAACACTTGAAGTTCATAGTTTAAGCTAAACATGGGAATAGTTTAAAACTTGTAGAAATAGCATGATTTAAATATGATGGTCACTAATTATGATTTAAATTAGCGAATAATATTATTCAAACATGTGGGATTTAATAACAAAAACAATTTCATATAAATATGGTATAGAATCACAATTCATGGAGGTTCGTGGTCAAAAATCATAATAACTTGTCAAAATCATAACTTTGAATTTAAAATTGGATACTTGGACTCCATGGGTGAAAGGGACCCATGGATGAACATTTAAAATACAAGGGTAGATAAATTCTTGAGAGTTCTTGGGGGTTTTCTTGAGAATTGATCTTGAATCTTGAAGGGTAGGGTTTTGTTCTTGAGAGATGATTAGTTTCTTGGAGAGGAATTATGAGTAACGGGGCACATAATTCCCCTTTAAGGTTGTAATTACGTGTTTTGGATGGATTTGGGGCCATGGGAAAAGACCAAACGATCCTTGGAAATTAAATTGTGAAATTGGAAAAATCCTAATTTTTGGCTTAGGCGCGACACGATGCTTATCGCGTCGTTCCACTGGAAAAGTACAATCCTCATTTTGTCCAACGATGCAATGTGGTGCTATCGTGTTGCACCACTGGAAATAGATAATTTCGAACTGGAACCTTGGAGCAATGCGGTGCCATAGAGGTGCCCCACTGAACACGAATTTTTCCCTACGTGCGATGCAGCATTATTGCAGTGGTCCACTGGAAAAGGATGAACGAGATTTTGGCCATTTTCGTGACGCGGCCTTATTGCGATGGGCCACTGCCTTTCACTAAAAGTGCCATAACTTCTCACCCATGTATTATATTAAGGCAAAATTGGTATCATTGGAAAGCGAATTCAATTTTCTATAATTTTATGGGTCTTAAGCTAAAAACTTATCAGTAGAGCGAGAGATAATATCGTTTGAAGTTGACTATAACAACATTCTTGTCGAAAACTCAATCGGTAAGGAATATTTAAATCCGTCTAATAGTTGGGAGTTATTCGAGGCCTTAATATACATCAAAATCACTCATAAAACTAAAAAAGAATAAAAATGTACTTTGCATGATCTTGAAACATGGCTCTAACATTGGTTTAGATTTTTGGGGTATTACAATGTCTCCCTCTTGGGAACATTCGTCCTCGAATGAGACTAGTTAAGCTGAAAGAACTGAGGAATTTAGGTTGCATACTGAATATACATGATGAAAACATGATTTCATAACTGAGTCTGAAACATGACACATGACTAAACTGGTTCTGTAAATGCATGACTGGCATGAGAATGATATGTAGCTTAAACTGAGCATGGGAAAAAAAAATTCTAAGAAGATTGTTACCTTAAGTTGAATCTAAGTTTGCAGAGAAGAGATGGGGGTACTTTGTCCACATTTCTGCTTCTTCTTCCTCAGTGGATCCCTCAACGGACTGATTCCACCGAAGAACCTTGACTAGGGGAACTTCTTTGTTCCTTAGTTTATGAATTTATCGATCAAGGATCTCGACTGGAAATATTTTGTAAGAAAGACTGTTTAGAACATCTATGCTTTCTAAGGAAACTACTGCAACTGGGTCACCAATACACTTTTTCAACAAAGAGATATGGAATACTGGGTGCACTGATGCTAAGTCTGCAGGCAACTCAAGCTCAAAAGCCACCTTTCCAAAATGGCTCAAAACACTGAAAGGGACAACATATCGAGGATTAAGTTTCCCTTTCTTACCAAACCTCTTTAGTCCCTTCATGGGAGAGATCTTTAGATATACGAAGTAACCAATCTCAAACTCAAGATTCTTTCTCTTCACATCTGCATAAGATTTCTGTCGGCTTTGGGTTACCTTAAGCCTTTCTCGGATTTGCTGAACTTTCTCTAAAGCATCAAACACCAAGTCAGACCCTATCAAAGTAGTTTAACCTACCTTAAACCAACCAATCAGAGATCTACATCTCCTTTCATATCGAGCCTCAAACGGAGCCATCTGAATACTGGAATGATGACTATTATTATACGCGAATTCAATCAAAGGCAAGTGGTCATCCCAACAACCCTTAAAGTCAACAACACACACTCTCAATATTTTCTCAAGGACCTGAATGGTCCTCTCTACTTGACCATCTATATGTAGGTGAAAGGCTGTACTGAGGTAAACTTGGGTACCAAGACCCTTCTAAAAATATTTCTAAAGTAAGTGGTAAACTGAGTATCTCTGTCTAAGATGATAGATAACAAACACCGTGTAACTTAATCAACTCTCTAATATAGAGCTTGGCATAGTCCTCGACTGAATAAGAAGTATGGATTGGAAAGAAATAGGCTGATTTGGTCATCCTGTACACAATAACCCAAATCAAATCATGCTGCTGACGAGCAAGAGGTAAACCTATCACAAAATCTATGTTCACTACTTCCCACTTCCAAGTGGGAATACTGAACTCCTACATAGAACCACTAGGCTTCTGATGCTCATTCTTAACCCGTTGACAAGTGAAGCACTTAGCTACAAACTTTGCAATTTCTCTCTTCATCCCACTCCACTAATATATATCTCGCAGATTACGGTACATCTTTATGGCCCCTGGATGAATCAAGTAACACGCACCATTCACTTCTACAAGAATTAGCTATCTCAACCCATCAACACATAGCACACAGAGTCTATGCTGGCAATGCAACACACCATCTCCCCCTTAGGATAAAACCTCTTCTTTCTAATCTCTGACTGACCCCTTCAGCTTCACCAAACTACGATCCCTATCCTACTTTTCTTTTACTTCGGAAACCAAAGAAGATTTTGAACTATTTTGAAACCAAAATTTACCATCAACTGAATCCACTAAATGAAAAACTAATCGGGCAAGCTGATGAACTTCTTGAACTAATTTCTTCTTGTTATCTTCAACATGAGGAACACTACCCAAAGGCAAAATCTACTTAGGGAATCTGCCACAATATTGGCCTTACCCAGGTGGTACAAAACACTCATATCATAAGCTTTCAACAATTCTAACCATCTCCTCTGACGCAGATTCAAATCCTTAAGTGAAAACACATACTGCAAGCTTTTGTGATCTGTGATCATATCAACATGCACCCCATACAAATAGTGCCTCCAAATCTTTAAGGCAAACATAACATCTGCTAGCTCAAGATCATGTGTAGGGTAATTATTTTCATGGGGCTTAGGCTGTCTAGAGGCATAGGCCACAACCTTACCCTTCTGCATCAAAACACACCCAAACCAACTCTGGAAGCATCACAGTATAGAATAAAACCATCTGAACTATCTGGTAACGTCAAAATTGGGGTTGTGGTTAGTCGAGTCTTCAACTCCTAAAAAATTTTATCACAAGAATCTAACCACTAAAACTTGACTTTATTCTGAGTCAATCTGGACATGAGAAATGCAATAGACGAAAACCCTTCAACAAACCATCGGTAATAGCCAACCAAACCTAAAAAACTCCTAATATCTGATGGAGAAAAGGGTCTGGGTTAGTTTCTCACCACCTTGGTATTTTTAAGATCAACTCTAATGCCATCACCGGACACGATATGGACAAGGAAAGCTAATGATCTTAGCCAAAATTTGCACTTACTAAATTTAGCAAATAACTGATGGGCTCTAAGATTCTATAATACTACTATGAGGTGGTCTGCATAATAATTTTCTTTATAGGAGTAGACGAGAATATCATCAATGAAGACTATGAAGAACATGTCCAAGTACTGCTTGAACACTTAGTTGTCTTTAAAGGCTACTAGGGCATTTGTGAGACCAATGGACATGACTAGAAACATAAAGTGACCATACCAAGTACTGAAAGCTATTTTTAGAATGTCACATTCTCTAACTCTGAGCTGATGATAGCTGGATCTGAGGTCTTTCTTTAAAAAATAACTGGCACCCTGAAGTTTGTCGAATTAGTCATCAATTTTGGGAATAGATATATGTTCTTGATTATGACTTTGTTCAGCTAACTATAGTTGATACACATTCTAAGGGAATCATCTTTCTTACACACAAACAGGATTGGTGCGCCCCACGAGGAAATATCGGGCCTGATGAATCCCTTATCTAGGAGATCTTTCAACTGTTCTTTCAACTCTTTGAGTTTGGATGGAGCCATTCTGTATGGTGAAATAGAGATAGGCTAGGTATTTGGAAGAAGGTTTATTCCAAAGTCAATTTCCCTTTTGGGAGGAACTCCGAGAAGATCTTCAGGGAACATATCTCAAAATTTCTCACTACTAAAACTGACTCAAGATTTGGAGTCTCAAAATTGAGTTTTTGACTTGAACAAGATTATTAATACACCCCTTAGATATCATTTTCTTTGCTCTAAGGTACGAGAAAAGCTGACCCCTAAGCACTGTATTTTACCTACCATTCAAGGACTGGTTTATTTCGAAATTGAAAATGAACTACTCTATTTCTACAATACACTAAAGCATAACATGAATGGAGCTAATCTATGCCAAGAATGACATTAAAATCCATCATCTCTAACCCTACAAGGTCTACTGAAGTAACTTTCTAAGACACTATAATTGGGCAGTTCCTGTATACTCGCTGGGCTACAATAGAGACACCTACTGGGTGGACACTGAAAAGGGTTCTGCTAAAATCTTAGGACTGACACTAAAATTAACAGCTATATATGGGGTTACAAAAGAAAGAGATGCTCTAGGGTCTAGTAAAGCATAAACATGTAAATAACAGACCTACAACGTACCAGTATCCATATTAAGAGAATTTTCCTGATCCTATCGGCACTGAAGTATATATAATTTGTTTGTCCGCTGACCACTGGTGGCACTGGAAGGGGCACCCTGCTGAGTCGGGCGATCGGATAGAACTGAGGGACGACTGGACTAACCCTGCTCGCCACTCCTTTGGCAATCTCCGATTTGGTGGCCTAGCTTGCAACACCCAAAACATACATCACTACTAACTCTACAAATACCCTAATGGTTTCTACCATATTTCTGGCAAAGAGGATTGGTATGACCAATATTTATACTGCCTTGGGACTTAGAGCCTGGTGTTCTATCCCTAATATCATTTTTGAATTTGGGTACTGGGGCACTAGCTAAAGAGTGAGCTGGTACTGAAGATTTCTAATGGAATTAAGGATGATTACTACCTTTTGACTCTGGCTGAGTAAAATTAAAGCTGCCTATTCTATCTCTCTTGTTCTCTCTCTTCTTCTCCTTATTCTTCTACTCCTCAATCTGTTGAGCATGGACCATAAGCCTAGATATGTCTATCTCCTTAATTAATATCGTAGACCTACACTCCTTGACCATACTTTCAGATACCCCAACAAATTTACTCATCCTAGATCTGTTATCGGCCACCACATAAGGAGCATACCAAACTAGCTGAGTAAACTTAATGGAATACTCCTTCACACTCATTTTGCCCTACCTCAAGTTGATAAACTCTAACACCATGGCTTTCCTCAGCTCTAACGGGAAGAATCTATCTAAGAAGGCTATAGCAAACTTCTCCTATTCTGTCTGCACCTTTATCCCCTTTCTACTACTTAAACCAAGTATAGGATATATCCTACAGCTGGAAAGCGGCCAATTTAGCACTCTCACTAAAAGTCACCCCCATAATGTCTGTTACCTTATAGACCATGTCTAGGAATTTCTGCAGATCCTTTTTAGGTTTGGATCTCGAGAATAGAGTAGGATTCATTCGGGTAAAGTTTCAAATCCTAGCTACGGTAGTATTAGCCTCTAGGTTGGATAGAACAACGACTGGATAAATTTAAGCTGCTACAGAGTGAACTAGAGTGGTGAATACAACTCTAAACTCTGCATAAAAAATATGCTTATTCAGGGGATCTTCCTGAATGGGTGGAGGTGCTGGCTGGTTAACATTTCTTCTTCTGTTGTCTTTCTAGGGGTCATATTCTATAAACAAAAAGGAAAATAGATTAGACAGAGGGTTTAACATGAGCTCATGTGCAGTCGTACGATAGAAACACTGAAAGAGGGGAAATTTTTCTTAAAATGCCTCATAGCCTCTTATCCATAAGTCGGGCACACTTCACACCCATGTACAAGACTCTACTTGATATGACTTTTAGACTTTCTAGGACACTTTAAAACCTTAGGCTCTAATACCAAGTTTGTAATCCCCCGAGAGTACACCTTGGGTGTCACACGCTTCTTACAGTCTGGAGGGACCACAAGCTAACCCATGAGCTGGTAACTGCTGTGAGCACTGAATAAAACTAATAACAATAGATCATATATGGAATTTAAATAAGGTATTCCATAAGGTTTTAAATCATAGTTCTGATAAAGTCTGTAAAATAAATCTGAGAATACTGATATAACTTCTGATAATGACAACTGAAAACTGAAGATAGACTAACTATTTGTACTAGTTTGAAAAACCTCTATTGACCGACCGAGGAACTGATAGGACAAACCCCCAACTAATTCTGACTGAATGAAAAAATATTGAAACTAATGAAATAGCTAAGATAAATAAACCATGTCCTCAAAATATGAGCACTCACCATTGCTATGTTTGATAATCTGGAAAGTCTATGCACGATCCTAGAACTAAGTGTCCAAACCTATGATATGATATATTTTAGTGCAGGAAATGAGTATGCGATCAGTACTTTGAATGTATTGGTATGCTAAATAAAGTTAGGCTAATATGTAGGGGTTCATGTGCAAGAGTAATAACTGACTGAATGAATAACATGAAGTACTGAATAGAATTCATGAAATCTATAAATACTGAGAATACATGACCAAGCATAAAACATATTATAAATATAACCTATAAACTAAAGAATTGAGTAATGATAAATGAATAACTGATATCTGCATGTTATGGTCAAGAAAAAACTAAAATTAAATTACTGAGCTGATGACTACACTGAGACTGTGGGAGCTATCATCTAACTGATATGACCCAATAAGCAAATTGGGGTCCAACTCGTGACCCCAGTTGGAAGGGTGTTAGTACCGTACCATGTGACTAATACTAGCTATATGGATCTACTAAAGTATTATCCTGAAGGACTAAGGGTCACCCTCAATTGGCAGGGCCCTAATGAGATATGTGTCAACCCTTATCTTGTAGGTTAACGTCTCAACCTATGCTGGCTACGTAGTTCTAGAATGCAGGGTTAGATACTAAAGTTCACTCCCTCAACTGGCAGGTGAGACCCTATTCCTAGGATTGCTCGGTGCTAAATCCTAATCCCAACTGAACTGACTCAAAATACTAAACTGTTCTAAGTTTAACTGATTATGATAACTGACTGAACTGGTAATGCTTATAACATGTTTAAAACTATTCTGAAGATACTGATACTAAGTAAATAGCTATATTTTGGGTATTCATAAACCTTAGGACTCAATAGAAATAATAGCAAATTAGTACTAAAACTGTGAGGACATAATATGAAAGCATTCATTCAAAATTTATTCTTGTAGGCATTTCATCAAACACTTGATGTTCATAGTTTAAGCTAAGCATAGGAATAGTTTAAAGCTTGGAGAAATAGCATGATTTCAGTATCATGGTCACTAATTATGATTTAAATCAATGAACAACATTATTCAAATGTGTGGGTTTTAATAACAACAATAATTTCATGTAAACAGGGTATAGCATCACAATTCATGGAGGTTTATTTTCAAAAATCATAAGAACTTGTAAAACTCACAACTTTGAATTTAAAATTGGATACTTGGACTCCATGGGTAAAAGGGACCTATGGATGTATATTTAACATACACGGGTTGATAAATTCATCATAGTTTTTGGATTTTTTCTTGAGAATTTATCTTGAAGGATAGGATTTTATTCTTGAGAGATAATTAGTTTCTAGGAGATAAATTATGAGTAATTGGGAACATAATGCCCTTTTAGGGTTGTAATTATGTGTTTTGGATGGATTTTGGGCCATGGGAAAAGACTAAATAGTCCTTGGAAATTAAATTGCGAAATTGGAAAAATCTTAATTTTTGGCTTTGGCGCAATGCGGTACTTATCGCATTGGGCCAATGGAAAAGGACAACCCTCATTTTGTCCAATGGCACAATGCGGTGCTATCGCATTGCACTACTGGAAACGGATAATTCTGAATTGGAACCTTAGTGCGATGTGGTTCCATCATGGTGCCTCACTGAAAGCAAATTTTTTCCTTGGCACATGTGACATTATCATGGTGGTCCGTTGGAAAAGGATGAACGAGATTTTAGCTCTCTCCCGTGATGCGGCCTTATCATGATGGGCCATTGCCTTTCACTAAAGTGCCATAACTTCTCACCCGTGTATTGGATTAAGGTGAAATTTGTATCATTGAAAAGATAATTTGATTTCCTACAATTTGGTAGGTCTTTAGATGGAAAATTTTTGGTGTAGTAAAATATAAACTCGTTTGAAGTTGACTACAACAATATTCATCTTGGAAACTCAATCCGTAAGAAATATTTGGATCTGTCTAATAGCTGGGAGTTATTCAAGGCCTAAACATACATCAAACTCACTCAAAAAACTATAAAAGAATTATAATGTACTTTGCATAAGCTTAAAACATGGCTCTAACAGTGGTTTAGATTTTTGGGGTATTACACTAAACCCACCCACCTTTACTGGCACAAAGGTTGAGAAAGACCCCCAAGGGTTCATTGATGAAATATAGAAAATTTTTATAGTTATGAATGCTAATGAAGTTGAAGGGATTGAGTTGGCAGCCTATCAGTTGAAGGACGTAGCTAACCAGTGGTATAATGAGTGGGAGGATTTGAAGAATGGTGATGTTGAACCTTCTATGTGGGGTGAGTTTATGGAAGCTTTCCTAGACCATTTCTTTCTCTAGGAATTGAGAGAGGCAGAGTCTAAAGAATTGTGAATCTAAAACAAGGAAAGATGAGTGTTAAAGAATATGCATTGAAGTTCACCCAGATATCTCATTATGCTCCAGAGTTAGTGGGTAATATGAGGGCTCACATGAGAAAGTTTGCATCTGGTCTCTCGGATGATTTGGTACTGGAATATAAGAGGGTAATGCTGGATAGGGATATAGATTTCCCCAGGTTATCAGTGCATATACAGCAGGTAGAAGAGGAGAAGAAGAGGCTGTCTAAGGTAAGAGAAAAAGAAAGTTAGGCTAAGATAACTAGATTCGTAAATCAAAAGGCCAGTTACCAACAAGGTGGCAAGTCGGACCAGAGGTGGTCGAAGAAGAAATTTTTGAGTAATGCCTATCTTTAGCCAGTGCACCTGTGACCCGGTCTTCGGCTGAACAACAGTTCCAATCAAGAGATAGCCCTAGAGCTCAGGGTACTCAATCCCAGGGGAGTATTACTCAACCTTTTAGGTCACACCCTTTCTGTGGTAATTATGAAAAGAATTACCTAGGGAGGTGCTTTTTCAGTAATAAGGTTTGTTATGCATGTGGTTGGCCTGTTCATCTTTAGAGGGACTACCCCTCAGCCAGTGGGGATATTGGAGGTATGAAGTCCCAAGCAAATTCCATATCCCCTCCTTCTAAGGGTACTACTTCAGCTGTCGGTGGTGGTCGCAACCAGTATTATGCCTTGTCTAACCGTAAGGAAGTAGAGCTTCTCCAGATGTTGTTACGGGTATGTTACAGATTTTCTCTCATGATGTATATGATTTACTTGACCTGGGGTCTACATTATCTTATGTAACCCCTTACATGGTTGTTAATTTTGTTTTTGAGCCTAAAAATATTCTAGAGTCCTCTATTTCCACTCCTGTTAGTAATTCTATTATGGCTAGGAGAGTTTATAAAGATTGTGTGGTGTCTATTTTTCATCTTGATACTATGGCTGATTTTGTTGAACTTGAAATGATTATTTTGATGCTGTACTAGGAATGGACTAGCTCCATTCATGTTATACTATATTAGACTGTAGGACCAGAAGGGTCACTTTCTCTTTTCCAAATGAGCCAACGATTGAGTGAAAGGGATATTCTCTAGCACCTAAGGGAAATTCATATCTTATATTAGGGCCTGTAAGCTTATATCAAAGGGTTGTCTATACCATCTTGTTTGGGTCAAAGATTCTAGTACTAAAAGTCCTTCCCTTTAGTCTGTTCCTATACTTAATGAATTTTTGAAAGTTTTTCATGATGACCTTCCTGGGATACCACCAGATAGGGAGATAGATTTTGGCATTGATTTGTTGTCAGACACCCATCCTACTCTATTCCGGCATATAGAATAGCTCCTGCAGAGTTGAAAGAATTGAAAGAGTAGTTAAGAGACCTTCTTAACAAAGGCTTTATTTTTCCTAGTATCTCTTCCTAGGGTGCTATGGTACTCTTCGTGTGTAAGAAAGATAGCTCCCTCAATATGTGTATAGATTACCATCAGTTGAACAAAGTCACAGTTAAGAATAAATACCCTCTTCCCAGAATCGATGACTTTTTTGACTAAATTCAGGGTGCAAAATACTTCTCTAAGATAGACCTTTATTTAGGGTATCACCAGTTGAAGGTTAGGGATGCTGATATTCCCGAAACAGCTTTCTGAACCTGATATGGTCACTATGAATTCCTAGTTATGTCCTTCAGACTGACTAATGCCCCCGCAACTTTTATGAACCTAATGAATATGGTGTTTTGTTAGTTTCTAGATTGGTTCATCCTAGTCTTTATTGACGACATATTGGTTTACTCTAAT
>NC_061119.1:83435268-83462516 GCF_002878395.1 Capsicum annuum | reverse complement strand
AGGAGGATTATGGAAATCACCTCCGAACAGTCCTTCAGGCCTTCAAAAACCATGAGTTGTATGCAAAGTTTTCCAAGTGTGAATTCTGGCTTAGTGCTATTGCTTTACTAGGGCACATTGTTTCTAATGAAGGAATTAGAGTTATCCACCAAAAGGTTGAGGTAGTGAGAAAATGGCCTAGATCCATGATTCTGACTGATATCCAGAGCTTCTTAGGTTTGGAAGGGTATTATAAGAGATTTGTATAGTGTTTTTCCTCCATAGCTGCTCCACTTACTAGATTGACTCAGAAAAGGTGAAATTCTTGTGGTCAGACTCTTATGAGAATAATTATGAGAAACTAAAAGTCAAGTTGACTAACGCACCAGTTTTGATTCTACCTGAGGCTATAAAGGGTTTTGTGATGTACTGTGATGCGTCTTGGGTGGGACTTGGGTGTGTGCTTATGCATCATGGTAAGGTAGTGTCCGACGTATCTAGACAACTAAAAGTGCATGAAAAGAATTATCCCACCCTTGACTTAGAATTAGTGGTGGTGGTATTCGCACTAAAGATTTGGAGGCATTATCTATATGGGGTGCATGTTGATATTTTTATTCATCACAAAAGTTTGCAGTATGTTTTCATGTAGAAAGAGCTGAATTTTAGGCAAAGGCGATTGTTGGAACTATTAAAGGATTATGAGATGAGCTTGTGTTATCATCCAGGCAAGGCCAATGTGGTGCTGACACCCTTAGCAGATTGTCAATAGGCAGTCTTTCTTATGTAGAGGAATAAAGAGGAACATGGTAAAGGATATTCATCGGCTTGTAAATTTGGGAGTTCGACTCCTAGATTCTGAAGATAGAGGAGTAATTGTTCAAGAGGTAGCTAAATCCTTTCTTTATGCGAAAGTTAAGGAAAAATGGGCCGAGTACCCCATATTAATGCAAATTAAGAAAGATATTGGTCAATAAAAGGTAATGGCATTTGAAATTGGCGGTGATGGGATTTGAGGTATTAAGGTAGGCTATGTGTGCCGAATATGGATGGGTTGTGAGAAATAATTCTTGATGAAGTTCACACTTCTAGGTATGTGGTTCACCTCGATTCTACTAAAATGTATCATGACCTTAAGACTTTTTACTGGTGGAATAATATGAAAAGAGATATTTCTAACTTTGTGTCTAAGTGTTTGAGTTGTCAACAAGTCAAGGTAGAATATTTGAGACCAGGTGGCACTTCCCAAGAGATAACTTTGCCTATGTGAAAGTTGGAGATGATCAACATGGACTTCATTATGGGACTTCCGAGATCTCAAAACCAATATGACTCTATTTGGGTGATTGTAGATAGGATGATTAAGTCTGCCCATTTTCTTCCTGTGCGAACAAATTATTCGGGAGATGACTATGCTAAGTTGTACATTCAAGAAATAGTCTAGTTGCATGGGGATCCCGTGTCTATTATATCCGATCGAGGTACACAGTTTTCTTCTTAGTTTTGGAGGTCTTTTTAGAGAGCTTTAGGTACCCAATTAAACCTTCGTACTATCTTCCACTCTCAGACAGATGGGCAAGCAGAATGCACAATTCATACCTTGGAAGATATGTTGGAAGTCCTGCGTGATTGACTTGAAGGGTAGTTGGGTGGACCTTTTGTCGTTGATAGAGTTTTTCTATAATAATAGCTATCATTCCAGTATTCAGATAGCTTCTTTTGAAGCCCTTTATAGGAGGAGATGTAGGTCTCTAATTAGGTGGTATGAAGTAGGTGAAACCCAGTTGTTTGGGCCTAACCTTGTTCATCAGGCGATGGAGAACGTGAAAATCATTAGTAAGTAACTTGAGATAGCTCAGAGCTTCCAAAAGTCCTATGACAATATTAGAAGAAGGGAGTTAAAAATTAAGATTATTGATTGGGTATTTCTAAAGGTCTCCCCTATAAAGGGAGTCTTGAAATTTGGAAAGAAAGGGAAGCTTAGTCCTTGTGACATAAGCCTATACCAAATTACAAGAAGGATTGGTGGAGTTAGTTATGAATTAGATTTGCCTACGAGTCTGGTTTTTGTACATCTTGTATTTTATGTATCGATATTAAAGAAATGTATTGGAGATCATTCTCTTGAGTTTCTTGTTGAAGAAATGACTCATTGTCATACGAAGAAGAACCCATTGTCATTTTAAATCGTCAAGTTTGGAAGTTGAGGAGTAAGGAGATAATTTTAGTTAAGGTGTTGTGGAAGAATAAAAAATCTGAGAAAGCTACTTTGGAATCGGAGGATGACTTGCGTACGAGGTGCCCAACTCTCTTTGAAGCCGCGGATGATGTTATGGAAGGTACAAATCTTATACTGCTATTTTCTTTAATTATAGTGCCTGAAATTATACTTGTTATGTCTAAAGTTAGCATTCGAGGATAAATGATCCCAAGGGGGTATAATGTAACACCCTGTATCATTCTTGGCTTGATTTCACTCCTAGTTTCATGTATAGGGAATTTAAAGCCTAAAAATTTTCTAAGTGTTGAGAGACTTAGGCTTGTGTTGAGCCTTCTAACTTTGAAGGTTTTAAATTGGTTTTCCTGATCCCGAGATGTAGATTTTTGGGTCAATTCATGTTCAGGGGTGTAAAGGGCATATCTCGGGGGAGTTTTGAATTTTTTTGAGGAGGATTGGGCCGTGTTTGGATCACAAAAATAGTGGGTCACTGCAATTGCACCGTGTCATGGTGCCTATGGTGATGAGCCCCTTAGCGCATGACAGTGGGTCCCCAAAATGGGATTCTGATACGAGTTTAAAGGTCTGAGGGATAATTTTGTCTTTTCCTATCAATTCTATTCATCTAAACTCGCTTAATAACATTATTTGGGCACACAATTTCTCATACCCTTCGAAACTACTCTCAAACAAATCCTTCCCTCTTCCCCAAAGATCAAGAATCAATCCTCCTAAGTTTAAGGTTCTCAAGAAAGGTATCAAGATTAGGGTTTCACTCTTCAAACTAAGGACTTAAGATATGTGGGACTACCCTTAACTCCATGGGCATAGGTTTAATTATTTTATCAAGTTTAAAAATCCCTAATCATGTTTACAAAGAAGTGTTTAGATGTTGCTTTGAAAAGTATAAGGGCATCCCGGTGCACTAAAGCTACCGTTATGTGCGGTGTCCGGGGAAGGGCCCACCACAAGGGTGTATCGTACGCAGCCTTACCTTGCATTTCTGCCAGATGCTGTTTTCAAGGCTTGAACTCGTGACCTCCTGGTCACATGACAACAGCTTTACCAGTTACTCCAAGGCTCCCCTTCAACTATGTGACATGGAATTGTTATAATGAAAATATATGTTATCTTGAATCACTTTTCATGGAATTGAACTTTAACTATATATATATATATATATATATATATATATGTCTTTGTTTATGCTGTAAAGTTGTTAAGAGCATAAATAACTAAATTCCCTCTGTTATTAAGATATCTTTGATTTCAAGTGTTGCCAATTGTTTAAGGGTAAATTCTTTACTAATGATCATGGGGTGATACTATTTATGACATGTTAAGAGGATGTTTTCATATGGTAAACTCTTATTTTGTCAAATTAATAATTTCCATCAGTTTTAAGTAATGCAAACATGATGTGGCCACCTTATGATTGTACTATTGAGAGAAGAATATTTTGGTGTAAATTTAGATGAAAACATATAGCATGACTATTTCTCTCACTTGATGTTTAAAACCTTGGGTGGTCTTTAACATGATGGTAAGTTAAAAAGGGCTAAAAATATGTTATGGGATTATATGAATGACTTGCAAGTCGGGGTATGATGATACCCGGTGATAATATGCCCTTAACGGAATAAGTTATGTTTTGAATACATGAACAATGGTTTTAAAGAGCTAAAAGTTGGGCTTAAGATAGCTAGTCGGTCACCTGAAGAAGGCTTGAGGTAGATAACTCCTAGCCCGGAACCGTGTTTTGTCGATACGGGGATTATGATATGCTATCCTACATAGGAGGATAATTAGGATATCTCACATGGGTGGATTTCCTATGGTATATTCACGTGGGGGTATTTCCAGTTATTTATGAACTCCAATCCTTGTCGAAAACTTGGATTGGGGGATGGCCGCCGAGTTAAGGTTGGATTTCATATAGGCAGTGGAATTACAGAATTGTAGGGTGTACTATCTAGCTCAGAAGAATAATAAAGAGTGAGTCAAAGTTGTCAAGATTGTTTCAAAAGTTTACTAAAATATGCCTATGTATTTTTACCTATATTATGTTTACTGTTATTGTGAAATGCTCTTACTTACATTTAATAAAAACATGCTATTTTGGGTTGTTTCACATACTAATACATTTTTACTGACACATTATATTTCAGGTTCTGAGGCTCAGTCCCGGGGTCCCGCTAAGCAGTAGACTGTTGTCAAGCATTGAAGATGGTGAGCCTCCCTTATTTCAGAACGCCTTGTTTCATGAGACATTTACATTTGGTTTTAGTTCATGGTCTAACCAAGGGCCTTGTCCCGATTTCAGACAAATGTTGTTTTAGTTATAATAGAGATTTTGCAGACGTGTATTCGATGGTTTTGAGTTTTATTGAACTTATGTACGCATTGCTTAGTTGAAGTATTAGAATGGCCATGTTTCTGTTTATTTTTCTCATCTTTATAATATATGAATTATGCACATGATTTCCAGTTAGAAAGGGCTCTCGAGCCTTCATGGCTTTGGATGCTAGTCGCAACCAAGGTCTCAGTTTGGGTTATGACAGAGGCAAACCAAAAAAATATTGAGAGAAATGATTAGACATGACCTAATTCATCTTGACCTTACTATTGACATGGCCTTAGATATTAGAGTTTGTAGGTCGCATATTAGGGTATAAGGTTTGTTGATAGTTAAAGTGTTCTGTCATTTCATTGTTAGATATGCTTGGTGGTTGTTCTTGGACCTCCCGGATTTTCAATATTATTAGCATTATGCTTGTAGTTCCTTAAGCTTCAATTTCAACTTTCCCTGATGTTTTGTTTGTAGATTATTGAATTATTCATTTTTATTATTGTCTTTTTATTATTTGTGTGTAGTGCTTTTTATTTCAAAAAAATTGTATTGTAATTGTTATCATATGTGTATTCCTTTTTTCAGAATGTTTGACAAGTAGCAGTTAACTTGAGGCTCTATGGAAAACAACCCTTCTACCTTTATGCGACAGAGGTGAGGTTTGCGTACATTCTACCCTCCCCAAATCCCACTTATGCAATTGCACTGGGTTATTAGTGTTGGTGGTGGTGGTGATGCTTCGGTTTTTGATTTAAACGATAAAAAATGCTCCTTTAATTTTTTTTCTATCTCTTGTTTTCATTTGTTCGACACTATCTTCATGTATAAAGTCTATACAAATTACAAGCACTATGATAATAAATATAAAATATGAAAAGTAATAGGGTATTTATTTAAATCTGAAATCACTATTAAAAATTAGGAATAAAATATAATTTTAATATAATCTTATTGATTTATAGGTTTAATTATGAACTAAAATTTTAAAATCGAAATAAAACTGAGAGCCTAATAAATAAATTTATAAAATCATTTAAAACTGTTAACCTAATAACCCGATATCGATAAACTAATAACATTTTTTCAGTTCACCTCATCACTTAAATCGATTTTTGCACAACTCTAATTCTAATTCTGATAAAAATCTAACTTATGTTTATTTATTATTTGGTTATTGATATTAGTATAAGTTTTGCATCTAAATTCTGATTATACCTGCTTGTGGTTGTGAAAAATATTTTTTTCCAGACAAGCATTTTTTAACACATGATATAAGCGTTTGTCCTGAAAAATTAATTTTTTTTGGAGTTGAAATTAGAGTTGTATTTGATCATGAATATAAATTGCAGTTGTTCTAGAATTTTCGTGAGAAAAGTGGAAGTGAACAAAGTTTCACTATTCCAAATACAATTTGGAGTTGTATTTGAAATTCTCATGACCAAACACTAACCAAGAGTTGTATTTGAAAAAAAAGTGAAAAAATTCATAAAAAATAAAAAATTCGCGTGGTGAAACGGCTGCACCGTTTGGCCATGAAACCAAAATATTTTAAAGTTGGAGTTGGAGTTGTGTTTGACCATGAATATAAATCGAAGTTGTTTTTAATTTTTTGTAAGAGGAATAGGATTGAATAGAGTTTCACTTTTTCAAATACAACTCCAAGTTGTATGATGAATTTTCATGGTCAAACATCACTTAGAATTGTATTTGAAATAAATTAAAAAAATTTTCAAAAAATAATTTCTCGTGATTAAATGGGCAAGCGAGAACTTTTTGTCCAGTAAGAGTCTTTTCAAATATTTAGAGGTGTGATCTATGTATACAAATTTCTGAAAGATGTCATCAACTACTACTTTAATATTACAAAATTTTATTTTTTAAGTAATTTTCTCTTTTGCCATTGCATCGATTGTTGCTAATTACAATTATACGTAGTATTCCATTTCTAAATGCTAGAAAAGTTTTAAGCGTATGATTTCATGAATAAGTTTTTGCTACATGTTATTGATAGTATCCGAACTAGGGCCTTGTCATAATGGGCATCCCAAGTCCAACCAGGACCGGGGAGCACCCTCGCTACCCAACCCAACCACCAAACGTGTACCTCGTGTCGGTTGAATTTCGAGCATCTAACAAGATAGCGTATTTATCTAATGTGGTGACTTTGGGATACATCTATAATCGAGATCAACCCAACCAAGTCCAACCACCCAATAACCAACCATACCAATGCGGAAACCATAAATCAAAACCAAAGTATAAAAATCCAACATATGTATATATATATGATAAAAACAAGCCATACCATACCCAAGTCCACAGTTATCCATACAAAGCCTCTAGATTGATCAAAGAGTACCTAGTTGGGACATGACCCCGACCATATAAAAAACCCAAAGTCTATGAAAGACAAAAGTACATAAAGTAAACCATAACATGAAATTGATGCCTTCCGAACTATGGAAGCTCGCCACTTCAATCTAATAGCTGATCCTGAAGTCTGATAGCTAAGTAGGAGGAGTAGAATGGCCAATTCCTGCATTGCGTGGGGATACAACTGCTCAAAGATGGGTTAGTAGGGGAACACTGGCATACACTCAGGATAAGGATAAAATAATACAATTTGTAAATCCAAGTAAAAACCATCCATATGCATACAACCATACGTATATATAACTATGATAGGAAAAGGAACTCAGTTTAGCATGCCATTAAAACCTTTACCTGGGCTGTATAGCTCTGTCGCCTTAAACCATCCATGGGCTATATAGGTTTAGCTCCCCCTACTGAAAGGGCCCTAGTGAATGAAGCCACACCACTAGGGAAGAAAACTTAGGATGACTAGTACATCATCCAAAATATATAATGTGACATCATGCACTCGGTCTCTAGGACCAAACTTCACATCGATAAACATGAGTTTCCAATTTAGATCCCCCCGGGACCTTCACCTTCCACGACTTTTCTACAAATCCCTTCCTTAAACCCAATTAAAACTATTACAAACCAACCAATAAAACTATGAACCATGTATTAACCAAGGTTATTAGATAATGGCATCGTCATACCAATAATAGCTTGCAAGTATTGCCATAACTAACCATTTATGGATTTAAGGGATTCCATGTACCCTTCTATCTACCATATTAAATCACTTGGTGGATTACCATGTACCCCAAAAGTATTATCAATTGAGCCATAGCCGTTATTCAAACCAATTTCATTAATGCATTTACTTAGGGGATTCCTGTGTACCCCGCAAGGTTTTTAAATAGACCAACCATGAATACTAAAATCTTACCCTTTAAACCTTTCCATACCATTTTATACCATGCCAAATATTTAAAATATTTCTGTCATTCAAACCATTTAAACCATGAAAAACCATCTAAATCCATTTAGGGTTCCATTACCAAACCATACCATGTAAGAGTTTCAATGAAAGTTCAATAATAGAGTGAAAACATTCTTTTAGGCATTTTATCAAACATATTGAGGGCATACCTTTACCAAGACCAAAATCAATGCATAAACCATTTATATTGGGGTTAGCCATGACCCATTTGTTAAACCATAACCAACAACCACCTATATATTCAAACTATTACCAAAAATGTGTAAAACCATAATTTAAACCAATACCAAACAATATGCATCAAGATCCTCAACATATATTTTGAATACCACCATTCATGCTTCATAAATCAATGTTTAAAACACAATACACATGTATTTAGTTAGAATTAACAACGAGGGAAGGAGTACATGCCTTATGCAAGAAAATTGCGAAGAGAAACATGGCTCTTGATCCCCTTTGAAGAACACTTGAGAAACTTTAGCCTCCAATCTTCAAGAATGAGTTTGAGAGAGTATTTGAAGTGTTTTAATCCTTTAACAAGTGTTATGTAGGGACACCATGGATATATAACATAATTACATAAGGGTTTTGAAGTGGAAATGTCTGGAATACGCTTGACTTAAAATTAAAACAAGCCACAAAGTAAGGTACAACTCACCCATGCCATCTGTATCCTAGGGTACGAGTGGTACCCCAAATCGTACCCAAGACCCTATATACTGGTTCCTATATGACTCACACCTACCTAACTCATACATAAGGGTACGAGTGGTACACTCAATCATACCCATGAACCGTATCATGGGTAGGTTCCACAAGACAACTCATTCAAGCACCATACGTCTTGCTTTACACCACTTGTATCTTTTTATAAGACTCGTACCATGTGAGTCATATTTTGGGCAGTATCCAAGCCAAACATACTGCCTAGTATACGATAGAACCCTCAAGATACCCCACAAGTCATATCCAAGGGTATGAATGGTACCCTTGGGTGGTACCAAGTCCAAACATCCAAAACCAAGGAAATTTTGCAAGGGTCCTATTCCTAGGGTGTTTTTGTTTCCCCCACTAGGATCATTTGTCCTTGAATGATGGGTAAGGGTAAGGGTAAGGGATAGGCATAAGATAACACATTAACACCCAATAAATTTTTCCTCAACCAAAATAGAAAGCAAGGACACACAACTAAGGTAAGAAGATCACTACATAACCCAAACACGATTTACACCCCA
Source organism: Capsicum annuum (assembly GCF_002878395.1). Taxonomy (NCBI): domain Eukaryota; kingdom Viridiplantae; phylum Streptophyta; class Magnoliopsida; order Solanales; family Solanaceae; genus Capsicum; species Capsicum annuum. The sequence continues at coordinate 83,453,376 of NC_061119.1, read as the reverse complement.
ACAGCCCCTTCTACCCTCTAACTACATTAGAAAACAAAGATGTAAGATGAACTATTCCTCACCTTTTACTAAGTTAGAAAACAAAAAAATATGTTAAAACAAACATACCTCACACACGAATTTCTAAAACAAAGAAATAATAAGACACTTGGACTCCATGTCCCTTTCCGCATTCCAAATGACTTTCTCAGACTTTTAGTTCCACCATGGAACCTTTACCGAAGCCACACCTTTTGTTCACAATTGGCAAATTTACCATTCTATGATCCTCATCGAGACCTCCCTTAAAGAACAAGGAATTTGAGATACCAATACAACCTAAAGGAACCAACCAACCAAGGACTATCCATACCCTCACTTAACATAGATTACTAGATAAATGAACTCATGCTAAAGAGCAAGTCCAAATCAACTTAGAATTTACTGAGACACATTACTATGATAGCTTGTGTCTAATTATAAACCATCACTTCCCTATTCAAGCCTAACCAAAGCTAAAAAGAGTTAACTTAAGCCACTGGGATCTACTCCTTACATTTATCCCCAAACACTACTCTGCTTCCATCACCATTATAATAAGAAAACCATAAGTAAAAGACATGGGAAAACTATGTCCAACCACTATAACAAAAACCTGAAACCTATAATTGAAAACCCAAAATCATACAACTACTAAGCCATGAAAATAATTCATAAAACTATACCTTACCAGACCTGTCAGGTACCTAACACAACTTATTGGTATATCTACCAACCACAAAATTCAAGCCTACTTCTTATATACCCGTGGTATGATCTATCCATCAAAAGATCTAGCACCCTCTATTATTTCCACTAGGATTTTTCACCACCTATTCCTTTCATAACCATTTCTCATGACAAAAACCTTACCTCACTTTCCAAAACCTTAACTTTTAGTAGTCACCTTAGAATCTCCCCCACTTAGGGGCTTCTACATTCCACATTACAACATATCACTATACTTCATAAACCACTACCATCCTAACATAAGAAGAATTATTTAAGAAACCAAATTACAAGAGTTATCCATGCCTCCTAAGGCAAGATCCCAGAGATAAGACACATCACTATAGGCACAAATTACTTCACAATAACCACCTATACCATAATAAAGAAACATCCCAACTAAACCATACCATAAGAAGAATCCTTAAGATTAGACATCGAAAGAAACACAAAACAAATACCATGAGTAACTTAAGTCAAGGTCAAGGCTTATATACAGGGAACAAAGTGAATGTAAAATATGAACCTTAGTCATTAGTGCTATAAGAATTCATGCAACACTAGCAAAGTAATCTCTTAACTGAGAGATAACAGTATCACAGAATATGCAACTTGACCTTTTATTAAAGTCTATTGATAGAAGAAAATTTAAGATTAACCACTAACCTTTATCCTATAATATATCCAAACACAATTCTCCATTCTAATGGTTATTACCAAAGAGGTACACTAGGGATGCTTGGTTTTTCTATACCCAAAACATTATTCAACCAAATTAAAACACCTGGTTTCTAGACCTTAGAAAATTTCTAGAAATTTTGATCTTTGGATCCAATACAACTCGAAGGTACGATCCATATATTGGGATATAGATAATATGGTCCAGTTGTATGCTATGGATACGACTTAGGGGTATGAGTCATATTGGTGGTTAATGATCATTTGGTTCCTTATCTTAATCATAAACTTGGTTACCTAGGTTGGATTTGAGTATGAGTGGCTCACAATAAGCTGTAACTAAGGGTGCGAGTTCTATCCAGGACTCATATAGTGGACAGTGTCTAACTCTTCCTTGGGTTTAAATTTGCCAGGGGTATGGATGAAGGGTCGGATCATACACTTTGGATATGACTTGGTTGAATGAGTTATATGCTGGAAAGTGTGGGATTCCAAGGTTGAGGCTAGGGTACGAGTGGAGGGTACTACTCGTATTGGAAGGGTACGACTTATGAGGGTCAGTCGTACCCCTGTAATGGGATTTTTGTTCAACTTAAGTGGGGGTATTCTGGACAATTCCCTACTTATCCTAATAAGGTTCCATAACTTCTAACCTTCTTGAAAGGTTATTTACCCTATCATTCCATTCATTAAAAATTATAAACTCTTCTAAACACTCTATAATTCTCTTAAAAGCTTTTAGGCAAGGAAAGCTAGGGTTTCAACTAAAGGATTGATTAGGAGATTGTCTAAGTGATTTCTTTCTATCATTATCTTAGTTTAAGGAATGTCCTATTTCCTCATTGTTAATTCTGTCAAAAGACATGGTTTTTATGAATGTTTTCATAATTTTAATAATTTTATAATTTTGGTTTTCAAACATGAATTGGGAGTTTTGATATTAAATGGTTGGTTATGATTTACCATGGTTTTAATTTATTCCTTTATATGTATTAATGGTGGTTTTGGATAATTAAATTGCATGGGAATAGTTTAATGGTAATTGTCATTGGTTTTGGCCATATTATGCCCCCAATGTGTTTGACAAAATGCTTATAAAGATATGTTTATTGAATTGACTACTTTTAATAGAACTCTTGCTTGTTTTAAAACTTGGTAAAGGAATTATGCATGGATTAAATGGCTTGGAATGGTAAATGGCCAATAGTTATGCTTGTGGGGCACATAAAATCTCCCAAGTGGTTTAATATGGTAAATAGAAGGGCACTTGATAGTCCCTTTAAGCTTATAAATATTGGCTCTGGATAATACTTACAAGTAAGGATTGGTATGACGATACCAATAATAATGGCCTTGGTTAATAATTGGTTAATGGTTTGGTTATTTGGAAATTAGTTTTAATGGGGCAATAATGGATGGATGTGTAGCAAAATTGTGGAAGGTAAAGGTCCCAAGGAGACCAAAATTGGAAACTTATATTTACCGATATGAGGTTGGTCTTAGTGACCGTGTGCATGATGTCACACTATATTTTGGAGGATGTAATAGTCATCCTAAGGTTTTATTCTCAGGTTGTGCGGCTACACTCACTAAGTCCCTTTTAGCAGGGGGAGTTGAACCCATATAGCCCGTGGGTGGTTTTAATGGTATGCTAAACCCAGTCCCTTTTTCTGGCATGGTTGTAAATATATATATATATATATATATTTACGATTGAGTGCATATGGTTGGTTTTACTTGGTTTTATAAGTGTAATTATTTTATCCTTATTCTAAGATCATGCTAGAATTCACCTCCTAACCCATCTATAGGCGGCTGTCTGCCCATGCTATGCAGGAACCGACCGTTCTACTCCTCCTACATAGTGATTGACCCGGGTTAAATATTTGTACTAAAGTGGTGAGCTTTGATCCTTTTGGAAGGGTCCATTTCATGTTATGGATACTTTTAAACAATTTTTTTAATTTCTAGATATTGGTTTTGGCTATGGTTGGGGGCATGTCCTAATCAGATTTTATTACTCCTTTGGTTAGAGGCTTTGTGGTATTTCTATGGGTTGGAATGGGCGGGATCAGTGTTGGTGTTAGCTTTGGCATTGGAATAAACCGGCGGGCTAATATAATTGGACAATATTATTAGTTATTCCATCCTATTTCATTTTGGGATTAATTATATTATTTTTTGGAATATCTTTGGTTATAGCCTGGTTTATGGCCCTTATATTGATATAGGTTGGTATGGGATGGTTGGACTCGATTGGTTCGATCACGATTATGATCTTATGCAAGAGTCTTCATGTAAGCTATTGTACTATCTTGCTACATATTCAAAATTTAGCCAACTCAGGGCAGGCGGTTGGAGGTTGGGTTGTGTAACGAGGGAGGTCTTTGATCCCGATTAGACTTGGGATGCCCACTATGACAAGGCCCCCGATCGGGTGACATAAAGTTGGTATCAGAGCCTATGTTCATGGTCAATTGGGAGTCCATAGAGCCGTGTCGAGTAGAGTCTCTTTTAGGGATATATAGTATGTCACACTTATAAGGGAGAGGCTACAAGGAATTTAGGAATGTTTCACTTTCTTGGTATTCTATTTTAAGCTTGGAGTCTCAGTTTTGAAATCTTCTTTAATCCTTGTTTGTTCGTTTTTCAGATCATGTCTCATAGATTTGGAACACAAGAAAATTCTTCTATCCCATCTTGGGGTAATGCTGAAGGGGTGTATCCTACTTCTGGGGTTCATCTTTGATCTCACAATCCTATCCCTAATAGTTCTGGAGATCCACTAGTTGCTACTAGTCCTCCTTAAGGTGAGGTGTCTAATGCAGAATTTCATTAGTCTATTCATGTTATTGCTTAAATGGTCACTGCTCAGGCTGAGCAAGTTATGATTGGTGCTTTGTCTACTGAGGCCACAAGGGTTGACCGATTTATAAAGAAGGGTCCTCCTAGTTTTTTTAAAGTGAAGGTGGAGGAGGATCTACTGGTCTTCTTAAATGAAATATAAAAGATATTTCAGGTGATGTAGGCTACTAATGTAGAAGGGGAAAACTTTATAGCTTATTATCTTAAAGATATTACATATCAGTGGTATGCAGAGTGAGATAGGGATAGGGGTGATATAGAAAAATTAGTCTTATGGGATACTTTTTCTAAGCTCTTCTTAGATCGGTTCTTTCCCCAAGAGTTGAGGAAAGAAAAAACATGGAGGAGTTTGTAAACCTCAAGTAGGGGAGGATGTCTGTCAAGGAATATGCCTTGAAGTTTTGCCAATTTTCAAGGTATGGTCCTAATTTAGTGGCTGACATAAGGCAAGAATGAGGAAGTTTGCCTCTGGGTTGAATCGGGATTTGATTTTGTAGAGCAAGACTGCCTTGTTTATTAAAGATATGGATTTCTCTAGGTTGACTTATCATATGTAGCAAGTGGAGGGTGAAAAGAGGAAGCAGGCAGAGTTTGGGGATAGGAAGGGTAAGGGAGTAGATTTTCTGACCAAGGAGTTTCTCAGTCTCAGGGTGGTTGAGATGGCTAAGTTGAGGGAATTCAAGAAGCAACTTAAGAATATTCTAGAAAAGGGGTTTATTCATCCTAGTGTATCTTTATGGGGTGCAACGGTGTTGTTTGTGCATAAGAAGAATAGTTCCCTTTGGATGTGCATTGACTATAGGTAGTTAAATAGGGTGATGGTCAAGAATAAGTATCCTCTTCCAATGATAGATGATCTGTTTGACTAGTTGCAAGGTGCCAAGTTTTTTCTAAGATAGATCTTTGGTCTGGGTACCATCAGCTAATGATTAGGGAGGTGGATATCCCTAATATGGCTTTTTATACTCAATATGGGCACTCTGAGTTTTTGGTAATCTTATTTGGGTTGACTAATGCTCCGACGGTATTTATGGATATGACGAATACGGTTTTTCATCAGTATTATGATCTTTCCATCATTGTGTTTATTGATGACATTCTGGTTTATTCTAAGAATGAGGTAGGCCATGCTAATCACCCCTATGTGGTGTTGCAGACTTTAAAGGAACGCCAGTTGTATGCCAAGTTCCCAAGTGTGAGTTTTGGTTGAACATTGTAACTTTCTTGAGTCATATTATTTTTAGTGAGGGGATCATGGTGGATCGGCAAAAGCTTAATATGGCGAAGACCCACGACTCTATCCAATATTCATAGCTTCTTGGGTTTAGCCAGGTATTATAAGCAGTTTGTGGACAACTTTCCATCGATAGATACTTCTTTGACTAAGTTCACCTAGAAGAAGGTCAAGTTTTCTTGGTCCGATACTTGTGAAGGGAGTTTCGAGAATTTAAAGAATAAGTTAACTTTGGCTCTAATTCTGACTTTCTTGAAAGGCAATGAGGGGTTCGTGGTTTATTGTGATGCATCTCGGATAGGTCTTGGTTGTATTTTAATGCATCATGGGAAGGTTATTGCCTATGTTTCCAGGCTGTTGAAGGTGCATGAGAGGAATTATCCTATTCATAATTTGGAGCTATTGGCGGTTGTGTTTGCTTTAAAAATATGGTGGCATTATTTGTATGGTGTTCACTTGGATATCTTTTCTGATCCTAAGAGTCTAAATATATGTTCAGTCAGATAGAGCTTAATCTCAGGCAAAAAAGATGGCTTGAGCTTCTCATGGATTATGATATGAGTCTTCACTACCATCCAGGTAAGGCTAACGTGGTTGCTAATACTCTTAGTAGGTTATTCAGGGGAGTTTGGTTTACGTGGAGAAAGGAAAGTAGGAATTGGTGAAGGATATTCACCGCTTGGCTAATCTTGGAGTTCACCTCTTGGACTTCAAGAATGGTGGTGTGGTGGTGCAAGAAGTAGTTCGATCATCTCTTGGTGTAGATATTAAGGAGAAACTAGTGCTAGATTCTATTTTGATAAAAATCAAGAGTGACGTTGGTAGTCAAAAGGCAATGGTGTTTGAGATCGGCGGTGATAGTACTTTACGGTACCAAGGAAGGTTGTGTATTCATGATATCAACAGGTTGCAACAAAGGATTTTAGTTGAGGAACATGATTCATGATATGTTTTTCATCCCGACTCGACTATGATGTATCATAATCTCAAGGAGATTTATTGGTGGAATGGCATGAAGAGGGATGTAACTGATTTTGTGGCCAAATGCATGGTGTGTCAACAGGTTAAGGTTGAGCACATGAGGCCAAGAAGGTTGTATCAAGAAATTGATTTGTCTGAATGGAAATAGGAAGTGATCATTATAGAATTTATTTTCGGTCTTCCTCGGTCTCAAAATCAATATGATTTGATTTGGGTTATTGTGGATAGGATGACTAAGTCTGTACACTTTTTTTTCAAATTGGACTACCTTCTCGATGGAGGATTATGCAAAGCTATATCTTAAGGAGTTTGTGAAGCTGCATAGGGTGCCTGTTTTGAATATTTTTGATCGTGGCACGCAGTTTACATCTCACTTCTGGCGATCTTTCCATAAAGGGTTAGGGATTAAGGTTAGTCTGAGTACTGCTTTCCACCCGCTGATAGACGGGCAAGCAGAGAGAACTATTTAGACATTAGAGGATATGGTTTGGGCTTGTGTGATTGATTATTATGTTAATTGGGTTGATCATCTACCTTTGGTGGAGTTTTCTTACAACAATATCTATCATTAGAAAGGACCCCAGGAAATTCATTCACTATCAAAACCAAATGCAAAGAAAGACCTTTCGAGTTAGAATCTTTAACCCAGACTAAATAAGATAGACATCCCTTTCGAAACCAACCTCTGAGTGCTAAGATATGATTCAACTTTTCCTTTAATAGCTAAGGAATGAAACCATCCTCCCACATCATAATCGACTCACCATAGAGCCTAAAGAAAATATTTTTATAGATCTACAACCCAATGACACCTAGCATGAGTGTAACCAATCCATTTTCGAATGACATCAAATCCATCACATCCGAGTCAAATAATTTCACTAAGCCCGCTTTATTACCAGCAGATACCACACGGCCCATAAACTCTTTCGCCAATGGCAGAGTCACCTACTAAGGTAGAAATAAAAAAAGAAAAGAGTTTGAAGTAACCATGAGACCAAAATACACAACCACAAATATGGTCATAAGAGAGAGAGAACCCCAAATCAAGTGAACCATACACACCACAAGGAAAGGAGTTTACAACACACCAATGTGGCATCAGAAGATTCCTTGTACTTTTGAGGAATAGTAAGAACATTAAGACAATTCCGACCAGTGTTGGAACCAGAAGTAGCAACTAATACACTATTTTCCTAAACAGCAACCCTTATTGAGACACTTGCGTTGCGTGTGACCCACTTGACCACAACTAAAATACCAATTCCTTTCTTCCTCTCAACACCCATGATAAGACCAACCACAAAATCAATAAAGAGGATAGGATGATGCGGATTAGACTTCACTGGGAAAACCAGAAGCTACAATGCCCCTGACCGGGTCTGTACCCCATGAGTTGGACTAGGTCCATCCATGTTGTCCTCAAATGGGACAAGTGAGTTTCCACAAACTTTAGATCATTGAGAAGACAAGATTCGAAGAGTGAACCATGAAAGATTCATAGAAAAGTTCAATACCTTACACTCCATAGCCCAAAAATAGAATAACAAAGAAAGTGGAACATTCCTAGATGCCTCGTAGCCTCCTGATTAAAATTTTGGTGCATGATACACCCATAAGTAAGACTCTACTCAACATGGCTTTGTGGACACCCCATGACATCAAAACCTAAAGCTTTGATACTAACTTGACATGGCTCATACTAGGGCCTTGTCGTAATGGGCATATCAAGTCCAACCAAGATCGGGACCACCCCCGTTACCCAACCATACTACCAAATGCATACCTTGTGTCAACTAAATTTTGAGTATATAAAAAGATAGAGTATTTATCTAATATGGTGACTTTAGGATAAGTTTATAACCGAGACTAAACCAACCAAGTTCAACCACCCAATAGCCAACCATACCAATGCAGAAACCATAAACCAACACCAAAGTATAATAATCTAATGTATGTATGTATATGACATAAACAAGCCATACCATACCTAAGTCCACAGTTATCCATACAAAGCCTCTAGACCGACCAAAGAGTAACTAGTCGGGACATGCCCCCGACCATAGCCAAAACCCAAAGTCTATGAAAGATAAAAGTACATAAAGTAAACCACTACATGAAATAGATGCCTTCCGAACTATGGAAGTTCACCAATTTAATCCAATAACTGATCCCGAATACCAATAGCTAAGTAGGAGGAGAAGAATGGTCGATTCCTATATCCCATGGGGATACAACCTCCTAAAGACGGGTTAGTGGGTGAACACTAGTATGCATTTAAGATAAGGACAAAATAATGCCATTTATAAATCCAACTAAAAACCATCCATATGAATACAACCAGACATACATATATAACCATGATGGGAAAGAGAATCGGGTTTAGCATGCCATTAAAATCTTTACCTATGATATGTAGCTCTACCGTCCTAAACTACCTATGTGCTATATGGGTTCAGCTCTTTTTGCTGAAAGGGCCCCAGTGCGTGAAGCTTAAGAAGAAAAACTGGGATGACTAGTACATCCCCTAAAATATTTAGTGTGACATCATTCACACGGTCTCTAGTACTAAACCTCACATTAGCAAATATGAGTTTTCAGTTTAGATTTCCCCGAGACCTTTACCTTCCACAACTATGCTACACATCCTTTCTTTAAGCCCAATTAAAATTATTACCAACCAACCAACAAAACCATTAACCATTTATTAACCAAGTCTATTAAATAGTGGCATCATCATGTCAACAATAACTTGCAAGTATTATCTATTACCAACTATTTATGGATTTGAGGGATTCATATGTACCCTTCCATTTTCCATATTAAACCACTTGGGGGATTTCCATGTACCTCACAAGCATTATAAATTAATCCATAACCTTTATTCAAACAAATTTCATTAATGCATTCACTTGGGGGATTCCCGTGTACCCTGCAAGGTTTTCAAATAGACCAACGATGACCACCCAAACCTTATGCTTTAAACCATCCTAAAACTATTTTAGACCATGCCACACATTTAAAACATTTATGTCATTTAAACCATGAAAAACCATCCAATCCATTTAGGGTTTCATTACCAAACCATACCATGCAAGAGTTCCAATAAAAGTTCAACAATAAAGTGAAAATAAGCTTTTAGGCATTTTATCAAACATGTTGAGGGCATACCTTTACCACGACTAAAACCAATGCATAAGCAATTTAGATTAGGGATATCCATGTACCATTTATTAAACCATAACTAACAACAACACACATATGCAACCATCACTAAAAACATACAAAAACAAAATTTAAACCAATACCTAACAATATACATCAAGACCCTAACATATATTTCAAAAACCACCATTCATGATTGATAAATCAATGTTTATAGCCCAATACACATTACTTTAGTTGGAAATAACCATGATTCAAGGAGTACATGCCTTATACAAGAATATTCCAAAGAGAAACATGACTCTTGATCCCCTTCTATGTCTTTTTTGATGATATTTTGGCAGATTTTTTTTCATGTATGTAGTTCGATTGGTAGTTTGGTTGATTTTTGCTTTTCCACCAATTTAGTTTTAGATATTTCAATTTTGGGTGTTTACAGGTGAATGAGAGGAATGAATTAAAGTTTCAGGTCAAGTGTTTATTGAACAAACTAAGCAAGCCTTGGTTTGGATGAGACAGAAACCATAAATAGACTTAACATATCCTCTCCAGACCTCACTTATAGGAGATTGCATTAAGTATGTTTTTGTTGTTTAATCAAAATCTCATGAGAAATGGAGTTGATATTAACTTCTATGAAGTTAAACTAATTTTAAAACTAATAAGAAAGTTAAACAAGTTTGTCAATGGTTTACTCCTAAATTACTGAGAATAGTAACAAATAGGAATATCATATTACATGTTTAATCAACTCAATGTATATCAACTACTGAAAACAAATACAAATATTAACTTTACAATATTTGTTGAATTTATTGAAGTGTACTTCTTGGATTCTATGTACCAATTTCCCTTTTAAATTGTAAAGCAAGTTACATATCTTGCAAGTTATGTGATATAATTATCTTCTTGTAGTCAAAGAAATTTCAATTTGAATGGCTTGTGTGATACATGTGAAAATAATCTAATTTCGATTGAAAATTGTACTTAAAATAGCTTAAAAAATTAAATCGCATGTAAGGTTTGCAATAAAGATGGTAATCCAATTGGACCTGCTATACATAGAATTCTTTATTGATAGGTAAAACTAGTATAACTTCTTGATCTTATTATGAAGAGCCGTGCCATATGAGTATGATAAGATATGCTTTCAGCATATCAGATAATCAACTATTTTTAAATTATTGCAGGTTATGTTGGTGGAACCTTATTCTCTATGTTGGTTTGCAAAACAAGAAAATGCAAATGATGTATGAGATCATTTACAAGGCTTCAGAGAAGGTTGATCTTGAGAATTTATACTACCCCACACGATTATTTCAAATACTATTGTCTTGGCAATGGTAAGTTTGGTAATGTTGGGGGAAATTGGAGTCCTGCCACTGTAAACACTCCTCAATACTTGCAATGAGCTTTATTATCATAAAAAGGAGTTTAAAACTCCCAAACTTTTATTTATGTCTCAACCTTCTATTATTTCTTTTTAAATCTATTTGATATTTTTTCCCTTCAGCTTAAGGTCAATTAGAAATAACAAGCTAGATATAAAGTTCACGTACACTCTACCCTTTCCAAACTCCATTCTAAGACAACACTGACTGTGTTGTTGTAACGATAATTCCATATAGAAATCTTTAGGCTTGATTTGGGACATAGTGTCACACCCCTTTTTTTACCAAAATGAATTATTTTATGTTTAAAAGGATTTTTATTATTAAGTGACAAAAGATAAAGTTTATTTCGAAAAGGATTCTGTTACATTTAAACTTAGAGTATCCACTTGGCATAAATTGGGTGTGCCAAGTCACCCTTTGGAAATCCTTTTTCAAAATGATTTCACTCTTTAAAACTGATCCACAAACAGAGATCCTGGTTAAGGAATTCTGTTGACCGAGAGGGAAGGTGTTAGGACCCCCTCGATCTCATGGTTCAACTATGGTTACTTCATGGAGTATATCGGTTAGTACGACACTATGGAATGTATAAACCAATGAAACACATAAATAACAAAACAAACAACCAAACAATTAAAAATTTTAAAAATAGTGTCCAATCCAATTTAGTATAAGCCAACATAGAAAATACTGAAATGGAAACCTAAACTATTCTAATTACCCTAACTATACTTTACACGATGCCTCGAGCCTTGATCACGAACCTCCTCCACACACATAATTTGTCGGGGCATTCCACAATGAATGAATACAACTTTCCTGGAGCATTCCCCAGTCAAATGAGTACAATTGATTCAAAACCAATAAAATAAAAAACAATCAAAATATTCAAACATTCAATAATCCACAACCCCTAAATTTGCCTACCGAACCAACTGTTTGCCTACCAATTTTGACCTATCATGATACTATCATGTTCAATAATGTTCATGTTTATTTTGAATCAAATCACCATTAATGAATCAAAATTAATTCATAATCACTTTTATCAATGTCATCCCACCCCCTAATAGTCGAATTTAATTCTCAATCAATGATTAGCTAAACCTTCGGCTATCAATTTAATTTTTTTCATAATTCAAAATGAATATCAACCATATACACACAACAAAGATCACACCAGTCATTCACAGTCATAGTACACAATCAAAATTTGAGATAAAATAAAGAATGAGTAGGAGAAATGGACCTCAAATTTAAGCTTTTCAAGTGTAATTTCTCCTTCTGATTAGAACTGCGTCTAGGATCTTGAACTGAACCTCAAACATCGAATAAATCCCACTTTGATATATCCCTTTTTTTATCTTCACTAACCCAAACCAAAAAGCATGAAGCAATGAGACCTGTACCTAATTTCATATACAACATCACTGCCTCATTTATTTTTTTTTTTTGCAATTGAGGGGTTGTTTTGGTCGAAAATAGAATGGGGTCGATTTCACAGTGATTTTAGTGGCTATTTTAGTAGATTTTAGTCAGATTTTAGAGGATGGAATGTTTGGGGGTTTACCCAATGGATATTTAGGCTTTTACGGTTATGGTTTCATCATTACCATGCCAATGATTGGAGGTATTTTATGGTGGTAATTCTGATGATAATTTTTCCAAAAACACCCTCTCTCGCCGTTAGTCTCTCTCTTGATTTTATTTTTTTCTCTAATTTTCTCCTTTCGTCTTACTCCATTCACCATATTTTTACTACTTTTCTCAGTCTTCTATTCATTCATCGATTTACCCTATGTGTGCATCGATATATGTGTATGTATTGCTATATGTATAGTGTTTTTTTTTGTGTGTATGGCATGTATTGTTGTTGTGTGTGTACAGAGAGTTGTTGTGAGTATGTTTTGTAATTTTATAATGTGTTAGATAATGGGTGTGTTAGGTGTTAAAGAAGAGGGGGAAAATATGTAAGGAGGATTAAGTGGGGTAGGTGAGGTAGGCCATATAGGTACGGAAAAGGGTAGGGAGAGGTAAATAAGTAAAAATAAATTTTTGGGAGGGACAAAATTATGTGTCTACAAATAGGTGATTAAAGGTTGTTTATACATGAGAGTGATCATCGAGTTGATTAGGCCAGACTTGGTAAAAAAAAGGATTTGTGAAGATTATTCTACAACACTAGAAAAGTGAATAAATTACAAAATTCATGAATATCAATTTAACTTATTGTACAAAGATGCTTCATTACTGAATTCGAAGTTTTTAATGGTTCCCTATTTTCCTCCTTATATTTTTAGTATGATATTTTAACTACTTTTTTCCTCTTAGTTTAATGACAATAAATTCTACTTGAATTGTTTATACTGATTTAGCTGGACTTCACATTAATTGGACCAAAATTTTTTATTGATTAGTAATTAAGTGGATTTTGAAACTTGTCTAGCAATCTGATACAATTTTGTTGTTATTTTACGCTATCCTTACAAACACCATGAATCTAACTTCTCACCCATATAAACGTAAGTTATAATATTCTGATGAAAGAGCCTCTGAGATTAACTTTACGAAACTTTACCTAAAGAGATATCTATAATATGTATCTCTCTCATGTTTTTCATTTATATAATTGGGTCTTTCATTTGAAAGATAAGAATTTTTTCACTAAAATTTCTTAATGCTCTGTTGTCAAAGTTTTTGCAGATATTGATGTTTCCAAATTAAAACTTAAAAAAGAAGAGGCTTCATGAGGTATTCTAGAAATATAGGATACCATTTTGGTTTGCTGCTTTACCCCACGCATAACTTCTGAAACTCCTAAGGCATTGCTCTCAAATGCTAGGGCTTGGCTTCAATAGTTTAGAAGCTCAACCCCCTTATCATTGCGTAATATGTTAGAATCAATCGTGGTACTGCCATATCAATATACAAAATTATGTTGTCCATTCTTTCCAATGCCTCTTTGAAACCCTAAAAAATAGACAAATTTATTTTCTTAAGAACACACATACAAGATTCTTCACTACAAAATATTCTATTTTACTTCACTAAAGAATCTTTTTTTTACCCCCCTTGGGTGTTCGATACCTACTTTTGGGGACTTTGAGCTTGAATCCAAGAATTTTGAGTTAAGGATGGATGAGTTAACTAAGAATTTAGTTCTTAAGTTTTACATTAGAATCTTCCATACAACCTTAGTAGTAGCTATACAAGAGATGTGTAAGTATTTTGTCCTGCTGCTGCTTCTCGAGCTGGTTAGCCTTACCCCTATCCAGTTGAGGTTATACCATAGCTCTATAATTTCTTTATTTGAACCTCTTGGTTAAATGATACTAATGATGACCTGTATTATAGTGTGTCGAACAAAGTGGTGGTTTATCCTTCGATGTGCATTTCCATCAAAAATCTCAAATAACTGCCTTTAGGGAAATGATGAGCACAAAAGCTTCCAATGATTACTTTTAGATTAGTTTATGAACAAAGTGGTCTTATTCTTTGGATGTGCGCACAGAAGGTAGCATAAATACAAGCATGAAAATTCAGTCTGATAACATGTAAATTAGAGAGCAACATGATAGTTATCGTTAGATGTGGATCTCATCGAACTTTTAAATAATCCTATCAACAGGATGTGTAGGAAAATTTTCCAGTATCCTCTAGTCTTTGAATTTCTCAAGAATATCGAGTGACTGGTTATTCAATCCATGGATATTTCAATAGCTGCGCCAAGAGAAACTTTGCGTGTGCTCTCTATTTTATGTCAAAAGCTACTCTATTAAGCATGGATGAATATGTTAGTCATATAAAGAAAGTTATATTTATTGTGACTTTTGTGTAACAATGTGATTTTCCATTTTGTGTAAGACATTTTGGATCTACACCAAGACAACATAGGTTTTACCACAATATCTATTATTTTCAATTTTTTCTGTAATGATATATAGGATCCCATTTGACCAATTATCTACCATGCTGTATTCATTTTTCTAAAACTAATTAATAATGACCCATCAATCAAGAGAAACATTGCACGATGTTAGGTAGCCACTTCAAGGAAGTGAAACTAAGACCCACTAGGTAGCCACTTTAAGAAAGTGAAACTAAGGCAAAAAACTTCCCTTTCTTTTGACATTTAAGTAAGAAAGACCTTGTCCTCTTTTTCTTTCAACGTCAACTTTGTAATTCTCCTTCATTTGACAGACAACTTTAACTTGAGTATATATCTATTTTTAGAATCTTATTTCATAGGCTTATAAATCTCATTGACTTACTCAAATAATGTATGCTTTAATTTTGGCAAGTTTGACTATAGTGCTCCTACTCTTACCTATTGAATGCAAATTTCCTTTTGATTAGTGTCATTCTAATTAATTCAATTGAGTTATTTGTTCAAAGATTTATGTCATTTCAATATAATTTTCATATGTGTTCATTGAAGTTAGATATTTGATTATAGTGGTTCATGACTGGTTTGCTCTTAAGGCCTAAGCTATTTGGCGGCTAGAGTGACCACTATTATGTTCTATTGCTTAGACCTTTGGGTTGTACATCAATTCAAATAGTTATGTCATGAACTTAACCTAATTCCATTGTGAAAGCTGTGAAAGTTGAAGGTGAAAAATGACGTACAATATGCTTTTATAAAGTGTTTTTGCTCAAGTCAACCTTCAAATGGATCCACTGCTTCCACAACCTTAATTTTAATTAAAAAACTTACAAAATATAGTGATATGTGTGGTAGTAGTGTCTAAGTAAATGAAAGCATTTATCAGTGGAAATGTTTTATTATGAAGATGTCTCTTATGAATTTGATTGGACGAGTCAAATGTTACTTGTTTTTCAAAAATATAGTTTTAGCTTTATATTCATTGGGTGCAACTTCATCATCTTTGTTGGGTACGTGCTCGGTACGGGCTATCTCTACCTAGTATATTAGAAGAGCGACTTTTGAGATGTCAGCTTAGTGACATTAAATATCACTTTGAGGCAATTATGAACTTTTGATTAATCAATATGCTTAGAGAAGTTGTCTTTTATTTTTTGTTGTTTGGACATTGTCAAAAGTTTTAAGAAATACCCATCTTTTTATATTTAACTACACACCATGCCATGCGATGAATTTCTATTAAAGAATATGTCTGCAACACCTAGGTCTTGAACTATTGAAAAATAACTTTATTTTATGCCTCTGAGTTGAGTACGACTAAGAGACTTGAGTCGTACCCTTGGTAATGACTAGTACCCACCTTTCCCTCCCTTTTCGTACCTTGATCAGTCCATGAGGGTATCATACTATTTATTATATGACATGACCTCCCCTTGGTCATAGCCAATGCATACGAGTCGTATACTACTCAACCGTATAAAGGGGAACCTCAAACCAAGTGGACTATTTTTGTCACGAGTGAAGCTTATGAGTTAGGGGTCAGTCGCACTTTTTAGATACAACAAAAAGGTGCCTACTCATACCCATTATAGTATGGTTGACCTAGCATAAGCCTATGGTATGAGTTTGGGTACCACTCATACCCTAGGGTACGATTGCTAAGGGAGTCGTATGGGGGAGTCGTACTCTTAGACGAGGTCACTTTTCATCTTTTAACTAAGGACCTTGTGGTTATTTTCCTTACCTAAAAATCTTATCCCTATCACTGTATAAGGCATTATAGCCTCATAAGTCCTCATTTTACAAGACTCAAACATTCTAAAATACTCTAAAAGCTTTTTGGAGCAAGATTGGAGACTAGGATCTGGAGGGAGCTCATCTAGTGGCAAGAAGGAGCGAAGATTGTTGGTGTGTCATTTTGTATAAGGCATGTATCTCTTTCTATCTTTTAATATATTTAAACCCATGTATTTCACACTTGTATTAGTAAGTGCACATGGTGGTTTTGAAATCAAAAGAAAAGGGTTTTATTGCCTAATGATGTATGATGTTGAATCTTGGTTAGACTTATGTTTATATGTGATATTGATAATAAATTGCATGTGTGGGTTCTTTTTATATGTGGATTAACATAAGGGTCTTGAGTAACCCTAATCTTGATAATATATACCATGGAATTGGCCTTGTTAAAGGTATGCACCTAAGGTGTTTGTGAAAATGTCTAAGTAAGTTATCTAGTATGTTGTTGAAGTATTGAACTAGGGAAATGACCAAAATGAACATAGATGAATGATAAATGATGTTTTAAATGAATAATGAACCATGTTTGATGAAATTGATAACCTTGGCTGTTGGCTAATGAAAGGGTAAAGTCCCTAGATATAAAGATGAATTTAAATTGTGGGTTTATCCCTAGTATGGTGAGAATGTGGCATAGAATTGTTGTAAGGGTCTTGATGACCATAACTTTCTTTGTAACTTGAATTAAGTGAAGGCATTGTCCTATTTAGATGGTTGAGCAATGAAGGCTCCCATGTGGTGAAAGTCCTTAAAAATTGTATTGAATGTGTGTTGATGCTGGGCAAAGGGTCAAAGTCCCAAATGCCAACTAATGATAGTTGTGATGGCTTAAGGCCAAAGTCCCTTGCCTTATATGATGGATTGAGGTTGAATTCCCTTGACTTATGAATGGATTGAGGTTGAAGTCCATTTCCCAATAATATTGCTCTAGGTTAAAGTTTCGTGCTTAAAGAGATCTCTTGAGGTCAAAGTACCTCACCGAAGGAAATGACTTGTGGTTAAAGTCCAAGTGAGATATGAGATTACTGTCCCTTGTCTAATGAAAGGGATTAAGGTTAGAGTCACTTTCCTAGATAATTGTGGGTGTGGTTAGAGTCCCTTGTTTGAATGAATGTGTAAACAGCTAAAGTCCTTAACTAATGAATGAGTGTGTATGGTTTAAGTCCTATGTCTAATGATAAGGTGAATATGGTTAGAGTCCTTTGCCTATTGAAAATGTGAAACTATAAGTGTGGAAGGTTGTAGTCCTCCACTTCATGTCTAATAAATGAATGCTTGAGAATGATGATGAGCCTTGATATATTGATTAGCATGTGATATATCTATATGTATGGATTAGTTTGTGAATGAGATGAAAT
>NC_061119.1:83422105-83432268 GCF_002878395.1 Capsicum annuum | reverse complement strand
ATGCATATATAAAAAACTTACTTGTTAATGTTCTAACTCTATTTCTTGAACTTCCTCTTCATCTTTGAACAAATTAGGGCACTTAAATTTCATTGCTTTCTCAGCTTCCCATGTAATCTCTTCCCTTTGACGATTTCTTTAACGTACTTTCATAGATGCTATCTCTTTATTTCTCATCTTCGTAACTTGGCGATCTAGAATAGCAATAGGCACTTCCTTATAGGTAAGATATTCCGCAACTTGCAAATCGTCAGTAGAAGTGATATGTGATGGATCTCCAATGTACTTTCAAAGCATTGACACATGAAATACCGAATGTACTGATGAGAGCTCTTGGGGTAGCTCTAATTCATATGCAACTTGTCGAAACCTTCGAGTGATCTTATACGGGCCTATATAACGTGGACTCACCTTCCCTTTCTTGCCAAATGTCATCACCACTTTCATTGATGATACCTTCAAAAATACCCAATCACCTATAGAAAACTCTAGCCCTCTCCTTCTGCTATCCGCATATAACTTATATCGACTTTACTCTATTTTCAGTCATTGCTGAATTACTTTAACCTTCTCTATGGCCTGATAAACAAGATCCGGTCTAAATAAAAGAGTTTCACCCACTTCGAACTATCCTATTGGTGATCTACACTTCCTTTCATATAAAGCTTCATATGATGCCATTTTGATACTTGAATGATGGCTATTATTGTAGGCAAACTCAATAAGAGGTAAATGTTCATCCCAGTAGCATATCTTCAAGTATTTGGATGGTACGTTCTGCTTGTCCATCTGTTTGAGGCTGAAAAGTTGTTCTCAACTTCACTTGTGTTCCCAAACACCTCTGAAAAGACTTCCAAAAGTTTGCAGTAAATTGGGTTCCCCAATCTGATATAATAGAGATTGGCACTCCATGTAATCAGACTATCTCTTTAATGTATAGCTTCGTATACTCTTCAATTGTGTAAGTGGTCCTAACTGGTAGGAAATGTGTGGATTTGGTAAGCCTATCAAAAATCACCCATATAGAATCGAATTTTTGGGATGTACGAGGAAAACCAATAATGAAATCCATGTTGATCATGTCCTACTTCCAGCTTGGAAGATCAATCATTGCGTATAACCTCAGGGTTTTTGGTGCTCAACTTTAACTCTTTGACAATTTGGACATTCAGCTACAAATTCTGCAATGCTCTTCTTTATGTCATTCCACCAATACGTATCTTTCAAATCTTGATACATTTTGGTTGATCCTGGATGAATGGAATACCTTGAACAATGTGCCTCTGTCATAATCTTCTTTTTGTTTACATCCGGCACACAAAATTGGTTTTGGCACTGAAGTACTCCTTCTCGCGTAAGCTCAAATGCCTTCGTCGCACCACTTTGAACATTCTCCTTAAGCTGTAATAAAATAGGATCTGCATATTGCTTCTCTTTCACTTCAGCTACTAATGAAGATTCTGCAGTATTATGTACGATAAGCTCTTTATCCGGAGTTTCAAGAAGGTGAACTCCCAAACTAGCTAACTGGTGAAGATCTTTAATCATCCCTTGCCTTTCTATAGGTGCCATCATAGCCTTACGACTTAACGCATTAGCTACCACATTTTCTTTCCCTGGATGGTACAAGATATCAACATCGTAGTCCTTTAATAGTTTAAGCCATCTCCGTTGCCTTAAATTTAGATCCTTCTGATTAAAAATGTATTGCAAGCTCTTATGGTCAGTGTATATATCAACATGAACCCCATATAAGTAGTGGCGCCATATCTTTAAAGAAAAAATAACTGCTGCCAGCTCAAGATCGTGTGTAGGATAATTTTTCTCATGTGGCCTCAATTGTCTAGAAGAATATGCTATTACCTTGCCATGCTGTATCAATACATATCCTAAACCAATTCTGGAAGCATCGCAAAACACTATATACCCTTTGGTGCCTTCTGGAAGTACCAACACGGGTGTAGAAATCAACTTGTTCTTTAAATCTTGAAAACTCTTCTCACAAGCATCATTCCATTGAAATTTGGATGCTTTATGGGTTAGCTTGGTTAAGGGTGGTGAAATGGAAGAAAAGCCTTCAACAAACCTTCTATAATAACCGGCCAACCTGAGAAAACTACGAATCTCCGTAGGCATTGTGGGCCTTGGCCAGTTTTTCACAGCTTCTATCTTTTGAGCATCAACCTTTATCCCTTCACTAGATACAATATGACCCAAAAATGCCACCGACTTTAACCAAAACTCACATTTAGAGAACTTTGCATAAAGTTTACAATTACGAAGAGTCTGCAACGCCTGTCGTAAGTGATTGGCATGGTTCTCTTCTGATCTAGAATAAACTAGAATATCATCTATAAAAACTATCACAAATACATCCAGGAATGTCTTAAACACCCTATTCATCAAATCCATAAAATCTGCAGGTGCATTTGTTAGCCTAAATGACATAACTAGAAACTCATAATGACCATATCGTGTTCGGAAAGTTGTCTTGGGTATATTCTTCTCTTTGACCCTCACTTGGTGGTAACCTAACCTCAAATCAATCTTAAAAAAGCACTTGGCGCCCTGTAACTGATCAAATAAATCATCAATTCTTGGGAGAGAATATTTATTCTTAATAGTCACCTTATTCAATTGTCGATAATCAATACACATCCTCAGTGAGCCATCCTATTTGCGCACAAATAACACTGGTACTCCCAAAGCGGACATACTAGGCCTTATGAATCCCTTCTCTAGCAAATCTTTCAATCGCTCTTTCAATTCTCATAATTCTATTGGGGCCATTCAATACGGAGGAATGGAGATTAGTTGGGTTCCTGGTATTACATCAATACCAAACTCTACTTCTCGTTCAGGAGGCAAACCTGGGTGCCTCGTATTACATCAATACCAAACTCTACTTCTCATTCAGGAGGCAAACCTGGAAGATCTTTAGGAAATACATCAGAAAGTTCATTTAGCACCGGAACAGTGTGAAGATTTGGTGGCTCTGCTTCTGTATCCCTTACTCTAACTAAATGATATATGTATCCCTTGGAAATCATTTTTCTTGCCTTTCCATTCAAGGACTGATTCATTTGGAAACTGGAAATATACCTTTTTCGTGCAGCAATCAATTGTGGCATAATAAGACGCTAACCAATCCATACCCATTAAAACATCAAAATCTACCATTTCTAACTCCACAAGATCAGCCATCGTATCACGATGACAAACAGTTACTATGAAGTTTCGGTAAACCCTTCTAGCTATAATAGATTCCCCAACCGGTGTGTACACTTCAAATGGCTTAACTAACAGTTCAGGTATTCTTTCAAACTTTCCAGCAACCAATGGAGTAACATAATATAATGTAGAACCGGGATCAATTAAGGCATATACATCAAATGAAAAGATAGACAATGTACCCGTAACCACATCTGGGGAAGCCTCTAAATTTTGTCGATCCGCTAGAGCATAAGTATGATTTTGAGCCCCGCTAGAACTTGTGGCTCCTCTATCACCTCTAACATGACCCATTGGTTGTGCACCCCTTCCTGAATAAGGCATCAATAATGATGATGCAACAAATAATCCCGTAGGTCGTGCCATACCCCCTATGCCCCTTCGTGGGCATTCTCTCATCATATGCCCCGACATACCACACCAAAAGTAAACATTGGTCCCCAGCCGACATGCGCTCAAATAATACCTTCCATATTTATTGCATGGCTCTCAAGGAGGTCTTAATTGGCTCATATTCTCTTGCCCTTGGTACCCCACTATCCGCAAACTCTGAATCTCACTTCTGTGACCAAATTGATTTCCTATGGACCCTTGAAACTGTGGTGGGGCACTAGCTACAGAATAAAAAGATAATAGCCTAGGTGGTCTAGCAGAAAAATATGGTCTGAACCTTCCTTGGGATGCCATGAAATGCCCTGTAGATCTGGCCCTCTTGGAATATCCTCTTTATAATTCCTGTGTTCTTCTCCTCTACCTCTGATCTTCCATTTTCTGTGCAAAATCTTGGATCCTTGCTATGTCCATATCTTTGTTCAAAGTGGCAATAGTACAATCTCTAACCAGATATGGATCTACCCTATCCACATATTGATGAACTCTGTCATCCATAGTAGCTACAACATTAGGAGCATATCTCGACAAGGAATTAAATAGGAGATTGTACTCCCTCATGCTCATATTCCCCTAACGAAGATTTAAAAACTAACCTGCATAGGCCTGAGGAATCTCGAATGGAAGATAATGATAAAAAAATGCCTCTTTGAACTCTTTCCAAGTAGCTAGGGGTACATCAATACCCCTATATCGTTTCCAGTACTCGTACCAATATATAGACTCCCCTTTAAATCTATACGCCGCTAACTCCACTGTCTCTGTACCCGTTACATGCATAACATCTAAGGCCCTTTGAATTTGATCAATAAAGTCCTGTGGGTCTTCGTTAAGATCTGATCCAGTAAAAGTGGGAGGATCCATCTTAAGAAAATCCTGTGTTTGAAGGCTCGCCGCCCTATCTGTACTACTAGGACCCGTGGTAGGAATGGCTTGCCCTTGAGCTTGCCTAGCAACTATACGAGTCAAAAGTTGCACTGTATTTCTAAGATCTTGATCAGCAGTATTAATAGGTGGCTCTGGGGATATAGTTCTCCTCACCCTTATTTCTTCCGGGGTGGAAGAAGTTTCTGATGCATGCTCAGCTGGAGCCTCACTTTGATTAGCTGGTATAGTGGGTGACTTACTAGTCCCCTCTCCGGTAGCCACATCTACTTGTTTACCGGTATTCTTGCTTCTGGTAACCAGCATCATTACAATAATAAGAGAAACAAATAGATTCAGTGGTCAACTATGACTTCAAATATAATAAAGGCTCAATCACATAATCTAAGACATAAAGAAAAGAAACAATTCCTAAATGTCCATAGCCTCCTGTTTATAAATGCGGTGCACAACACACTGATAAACAAGACTCTACATAGACACAGTTTTTTAGACTCACTAGGACGAACTTCTTTGATACCATTTTTGTCACACCTCAAATCCTATTAGGGCGGACTAACACCCATAACCGATGAGGCCCGAGAGAACCAGCTCATAACCTTATCTTCCTATTTATACCTCTATGACAACCCAAAATTCGGACAGCATCATGTCGCATATAAAAGGAAATAATCACCTGTATAAGCTCGAGCACACATATATATATACAATACTTGGCCATTGGAGCCATTACGTCTATTAACAAAACACCACCTTGACTGTACATTACGTCTACAAAGCCTCTAGACAATACACAGAGTTTAACTAAGGTCGGGACATACCCTGCCATATAACTAACTTCTATACAATACCAAAAGTGACTGGATATGACACAGAAAGCCCCAAAGAAAATTGGATCTCACCAAAAGCAGCTGGATATCCTGGCTCCTACTTATGCAGTGTATGAGCTGAGGTACCTGTGCCTGCAGCATGAAATGCAGGTCCCCCGTAGGGGATGTCAGTTCAAATATGTACTGACTATGTAAAGCTGTAGATAATCACATATGATATAAGAGCTCAATAAAAATCAAAAACAAGTGAATAAATCGTAATAGGAGTGGACCACACTTACTAGAACTTGTGACAACCTGTACATTGTATTTATTCAATTACTTTACCTTTGTTCTTATCATCTTTGTAATCATTATTGTACTGTACTGTGACCATTAGGCTACCTCCAGTATATATCAACTGGGATCGACCCATGATAGGCTTATGCCCCTGGGATACCACCCATAAACACATAAATAGGGATCGACCCATGATAGGCTTATGCGCCTGGGATACCACCCGATAAGAGAGAACTTCCATCACTTAGTTCAATTAATCTTTGAGATTGTTATTTTGGTCACCACCACATTTTTGATACTTTGAAACAATGATACATCAATAAGAGACATATTAATGGACCATCAATGAAATAACGATGAAGTAAGAACTCATTGGCACATCAATTAAGTATTTTGGAGTCATCAATGAAAATGAGTTTTTAAACTCATATACATGTATATATACACATATTCCCATCCATAATATAATAGGAAATGACCAAAATGCCTTTAAAATTTAAATAATGTCAAATCTATCCTTTGGTGGACTGTTTTGATAAGCTAAAGTAGATCGACCATAACTCTTTGCTCCGATATCAGATTTGGGTGAAATTGGTATCGTTGGAAGGATAATTCAAAAGGATTTCATTTCATATAAAGTAGGCCACCTATTTCATCCTATACAAGGAGTTATGGTCTTTTGAAGTTGACCCTAAAAATTTGTTTTGATAGGCTAAAGTAAAATGAGTATAACTCCTTACTCAGATGTTGGATTTGGATAAAACCAATTGAATTGGAAATAAGACTCAAAGATCTTTCTTTTCATAGGTCACAGCTCTCCTAGTTCATTATATTAAGGGAGTTATGATCGTTCAAAGTTGACCTAAAAATTCAGCTGGCCTCAGTAGTTTGTGTGCAGGAAAATTTCCTACACATTTAATATTCCCAAATATCCCGGCCACCGTTTTACAGTTTTGAATGTGCTCGATTATATCCAAAACTTATCCGTTTTTGGAAATCTTTATATCGCTGGAAAGCTTATTCAATAACCTTCGCAGGAAACTATCGATGGGAAAATTCCAGTATAAATAAAATAAAAAAATTAATTCCATATAAATAAGACCAATACACGTACTTGAATACGGGGTGTTACAGGTGCACCGATGTTGTATGTGTGCAAGAAGGTGTAATACCCCAAAGTTTCCTAACTAATTTCATCCCAAAAATGTCAAGTATTAGCTTCTAAATTAAATGATGTTTATTCCATGGGAAATTTTCAAGATTTTCATTTTTTGTTGTGTGTAAAATTCAATAAGCTTTCCATTGATACAAAATTTGTCTAAATCCGACAAATGGGTAAGAAGTTATGGTGATTTAAAGTTTCAGTCGTAAAACACCATCATCTCAGTTAGTGGCGCGTCGCGCTATAAGCCAAAATGACATTTGTCAATTTTGAGTAAGACTCCGCGATTTCACCGCATTGCGAAGGGCTCCCAAATCCCAATTGTCAAAATCCAGTAAAACTCCATGATGACCCCGCGTCGTGCCGTCCTCCAATTTCCCAATTGTCTAATTCCAGTGACATGGCGCTATGGCGCCGGGTCGCGCCAGGGGTCCAGGTCGAGAAATTTTTCACAAGATTTAAAAGATGCATCCAGGGTTAAATGGGTCTTTTTCCATGATTTTAGTTCAGCCTTAAATAAGAAATTTAACCCTACATGACCTAAGGATATCATTATTCACTCTATTTTTCCCCAATTTCTTCATACACTCAAAGCCAAGAAACCCTAATCTTAAAAATTCAAGGTCAAGGATCAAAAATCTCTCAAAGGATCTTTACGGAGTTACATTCTAAGGTATGTCATGTGTTGATTCATGGGTCTCTTTCACCCATGAAGCTCAAGAATATCTTTTCAAAATCTAAGATTTGTATATTTGTGAATGTTCATGATGTGATTGAATTGAAAATTGATGTTCACATTGTTTGTTGGTTTCGTTCCATGCTATAGACTATTTATTTACAAGAATTGATTCTAATATGTGATGATTTATGCGATATTCATGATAAACCCTTCAATTTATAAGTTGGTTTATGTATCCATGATTATTAGATATGCTGATAATTGTATAACCAAAGCATGCCCCCCATATGTTTGATTAAATGTCTATGTGGAGGAAAAGTGCTATACTAGTATGATAATATGAAATCCCTATGCATGTACAAGTTATGTATGTCAAGTGTTTGATGAAATGTTATAGTCGATGGATTATGTATTGTTGATGTTGGTCCTTTATTCAAGAAAGTCATGCTTTGTCAGTTTTCTTTTATCGAGTCCTGGGGGTACTTGTACCCAAAAAATATAGTTGTGTTCCTAGAGTCAGTGACATGTTTCACTATATCCTCAGTCAAGCCATGATCCTTAGAACTCAGTCAGTCATGTGACTCAATAAAGCTTAGTAATTCAGTAATCTCAATAGTATTCCCTTAGTTAAAGGAACTCCATGAATTCAGTGTAGTACAGTTCAGTTAATAATGCTCAGTGCCTAATCAGATGGGAGTAGGAATTAGACCGAGTGAATCCAAGAAGGGGAACACACACTATCAGAAGAGGGTGTGATTCTTAGAAGTCATTCTTGTGTTCCAGAACTATGTAGCCACCATAGGTTGAGACATCAACACTGTCAGATAAGGGTTGATGAGGTGGATAAACACTATCCAAAGAGGGTCCCACCATTTTCTTTTGGGGACACTGTCAGATAGGGGTCACTCATAGATTGTCCTTACCGGTGGCACAGTATTGACACCCTTCCAATTGGGGTTATAGATTAGACCCCAACTTAGCTATAATGCGCTATTTAGGGCATGTCGGTCAGATGACTACTTTCCACTATCTCAATCTCAATCTCAGTAATAGAACTTAGATAGTTCCACAGCATTCAGGACTATCAGATACAGTTAACTCAGAATAGTACGGAACTTAGCTAGTTCCATCAGAACCTAGACTGTTAAATACAGTTGCTCAGTATTAGTTATTTCAGTTATACAGTTATTAGTACTCATGCTATCATTACTCAGGTTCAGTAATCATGTTATCACGAATGCAAATATAGTTATTATGTATTCATACATGCATTCTCACGTTCATGTTATATAGTCAGTTAGTTCAATTCATGCATATGTACCCTTTGAATTCAGCCTACCTCACATGCATACCAGTACATTCAATCTTACTGACGCATTTGCGCTACGGTATTTTATACCATAGGTTTAGAAGCACGAGCTCCAGAGCATCAGTAGCCACTAGATTTAGCAGTGAGTCCTCATCATTCAAGGATGACATTGTTAGTTATTTCATTATTTCAGTTAGCTTTCAGTAGATAGAGTTAGTTGGGGACATATCCCATCAACTCCTTATTAAGACAGTTAGAGGCTTTTTAGACTACTATGTTCAGACAGTTTATTTCAGTTGTTTTGGGTATTCCATACCCCATCCAGATGTTATGTTTTATCAGTTATGTTACAGTTTTGAACCTTATGGCCTTTCAGCCTTTATTTCCACATTATATAGTATATTTTGTAGTGTTCAAGTACAGATATCAGTCATGGGTTAGCTTGTCGTCCTTCGGAGTCATGAGTATCGTGTAGCATTCCAGGCACCAGATTTGAGGCGTCACATTAGGACTTGGGATGTCCATTACGTCTAGGCCCTATTTTGGGTCATGACAACCATGCTCCGATTGAGATGATACCAATTGAGTTAAGGGTTTATATAGCGATGAAACATTGTATTAGAAGTATTCCCTTGAGGGGATTGAGAAGAAGAGTCACTCTCATAAGCAGGGTTGATGGGTGGAACCCCACGAGGATGGCCAGAGATTGGATGAGTCATCCATAGGACCTTTAGTTGGGGCTGAAGTTTTTTCTTGAGTCCCAGATCTCCTTGGAGACAAGATCTAAAAGATAGCAAATGGAATTAAGGGAATTCTAGACCTTAGACGTTATAGCTTGAGATTGAAACAAAATAAAGGGAAACATTCCTAAGATGTCTCATAGCCCAATTTTTACAAATGTGGCGCACTTCACACCCATAAAAGAGACTCTACTTGACACGGCATTGCGAACACCCAACTAACCATGAACCTAGGCTCTCATACCAACTTTACACGACCTGAACCTTGGGCTATGTCATATGCGCACCTCAAGCCTACATGAACTGGAGATCGCCCCCAATAAACCAACCCAAAAATCTCATCATACAATATGAGTTGAAGGAATTCTAGATCATAAGTTAATATAGTGGAAATAATTTCATAAGTCAACATTAGATTCATAATAACTAACTCACACCCAAGTTCACAGTTGTTCATAATACCTCTCTACAAAATGAAGTCAACAAATACATATATTGGGACATGGCTCCGACTATAGCCAAACCAAGTCTAAATGAGTCTAATTCTAATCATAAGAAACCATGAGATGAAGATCTTCCAGAGTAAAGAATCTTACCCCTTCAAGTCAATGCACTAACCACTTCGATCTACTAATCACTGCGCATGAAGAGAAGAAGA
>NC_061119.1:83408606-83419105 GCF_002878395.1 Capsicum annuum | reverse complement strand
AAGAAATAGAGTTAGAACATTAACAAGTAAGTTTTTTATATATGCATAGTATTTATGTGATGATATGATTATTAATGATGGACTTGAACTTGTTTTGGTTGAATAACTACGCTAACATTTGAGGATGAATGTTCTAAAGGGGGGAAGGATGTAACACCCCGTATTGAAGTACGTGTATTGGCATATTCAAGAACGTGTATTGGTCTTATTTATATGAAATTTTTTTTTTGATTTTATTTATACCAGAATTTGCCCGTCGATGGTTCCATGTGAAGGTTATTGAATAAGCTTTCCAACAATATAAAGATTTCCAAAAATGGATAGGTTTTGGATATAATCGAGCATGTTCAAAACTATAAAACGGTGGCCGGGATATTTGGGAATAGTAAATATGCAGGAAAATTTCCTGAACACAACCTATTGAGGCCAGCCGAATTTTTAGGTCAACTTCGTATGATCATAACTCACTTAATATAATGAACTGGGAGAGCTGCGACTAATTAAAAGAAATATCTTTGAGTCTTCTTTCCAATACAATTAGTTTCATCTAAATCCAACATCTAAGTAAGGAGTTATACTCGTTTTACTTTAGCCTGTCAAAACAAATTTTTAGGGTCAACTTCAAACGTCCATAACTCCTTGTACAGGACGAATTGGGTGGCCTAATTTATATAAAATGAAAGCCCTTTGAATTATCCTTCCAACGATACCAATTTTACCTAAATCTGATATTGGAACAAAGAGTTATGATCGATCTACTTTAGCTTACCAAAACAGTGCATCAAAGGACAGATTTGACATTATTTAAATTTTAAAGGCATTTTAGTCATTTCCTATTATATTATGGATGGGAATATGTGTATATATGCATGTATATGAGGTCAAAAACTCATTTTCATCATCAATCATTGAGAAAGAAGAAACCTTAGCCAAATTTGACCTTTAAATTATTTTTGATTCAACTGTAGAAATTTCAAAGTAATCCGATAACTGCATTTGTCATCTCGAGAGCTTCGAAAGGCACCTATTATTTGTGAAAACAGGATTGCATAATCAAGAGTTGAATTCTAAGGTATGAATATTGTTTGACTTTGTTCTTTTTCATATGTATATGTGTGATAGAGGATTATATGTATTGGTTGTTATTAAAAGGTGATGGAAATAAGGTTATGGACTATTTTGCATGGTTTGGTTGTATTGAATTGTGGAAGGTGGATATGGTAATTAAGTTATGGAAGGTGGATATGGTAAATGAGTTATGAAAGGTGGATATAGTGATATACTATTGAATTAATGATTATTTATGTCTATGGCTCAATTTGGTTTAATGGATTGGTTGGAAGGATAAATAAATCCAAACTTGAATTGTGACGTTTGGTTGCTAATACTAGATTGCTATATATGTTCATTGTAGATAAGTAATCCGAAAAGACGAGAAGTCCATTTAGGACTAGTATTGAAGGTTGACAGTCAGGTATGTAAAGCATACTCTATATCATATCTTTGGCATGAAAGTGAACAATTATTCTATTAAGAAAGTTTCCAAAGTTATTTAATAACATGTGATCCATAATGGTTTAGTATGATGTCTTACATTACCAATGAACTTGTTTCCACCCTACAAGATGTCATGATATTCCAATACTTACTTGTTTTCTAAATCTTACATATTTATTACACTAATGAATGTCAGAAGGTATCCGGTTACTCAAACAAGATCCATGTGCTATTAATGACCCCAAAACATTTCATTGATACACCAATAAGTTCCTACTTCGTTGTTATACCATTGATGACTCCAAAACACTTCATTGATGTGCCAATGAGTTCTTACTTCATCGTTATTTCATTGATGGTCTATTTATATGTCTCTTATTGATGTATCATTGTTTCAAAGTATCAAAAATGTGGTGGCGACTGAAATAACAATCTCAAAGATTAATTGAACTAAGTGATGGAGTTCTCTCTTATCGGGTGGTATCCCAGGGGCATAAGCCTATCATGGGTCAATCCTAGTTGATATGTACTGGAGGCAGTCTAATGGTCACAGTACAGTACATTAATTATTACAAAGATGATAAGAACGAAGGTAAAGTGATTGAATAAATACAATATACAGGTTGTCACAAGTTCTAGTAAGTGTGGTCCACTCCTATAATGATTTATTCACTTATTTCTGATTTTTATTGAGCTCCTATATCATATGTGATTGTCTACAGCTTTACATACTCAGTACATATTTTGTACTGACGTCCCCCATGGGGGACCTATATTTCATGCTGCAGGCACAGGTACCTCAGCTCATACACCGTACAAGTAGGATCCAGGATATCCCATTGCTTTTGGTGAGCTCCAGTTTGCTTCGGGGCTTTCCGTGTCATATCCAGTCACTTTTGGTATTGTATAGAAGTTAGTTATATGGCGGGGTGTGTCCCGACCTTAGTTAAACTCTATGTATTATCTAGAGGCTTTATAGACCTAATGTACAGTCAAGGTGGTATTTTGTTAATAAACGTGATGGCTCCAACGGCCAAGTATTGTATATACATATATATGTGTGCTCGATCTTATATAGGTGATTATTTCCTTTTATATATGACATGATGCTGTCCAAATTTTGGGTTGTCATAGAGGTATGAATGGTAAGTATAAGGTTATGAGCTGGTTCTCCTGGGCCTCCTCAGTTACGGGTGCCAGTCCGCCCCAATAGGATTTGAGGCATGAAAGCACCCCACAGAGAAACACTAGGATGAATAAACCCCTTGTCTAGAAGATCCTTAAGTTTCTCCTTGAGTTCCCTTAACTCAACCGGGGCCATCCTATATGGTGGAATAGATATTTGACGAGTGTCCAAAATAAATCAATACCAAACTCTATTTACCTATCCGGAGGAACGTCAGGAAGATTATCCAGGATGACCTCTGGAAACTCATTAACTACAAGAACCGACTATAAAGAAGGAACTTCTGAGTTAGAATCTTAAACTCGTACCAAGTGATAAAGACAACCTTTGGATATTAACCTTTGAGCTCGAAGATAAGAAATAAACCTTCCCCTAGGAGCTAAAGAAAAACCCTCCCATTTTATTTTTGGCTCACCCAAGAACTTAAAGATGACTTTACGAGTCCGACAATCTAGATATGCATAAAAAGAATGCAACCAGTCCATACTAAAAATTACATCAAAATCCATCATACCTAACTCAAATAGATCTACCAAGGTCTGCCTGTCACCTACGGATACCACACCCCCTACAGACCCATTCCACAATGATCGAGTCCCTTAGCAAGGTAGAAATAGAAAAAGGACCCAAAACAATTTCTAGATTAAAACTTAAATACATCGCTATATAAGGAGTCATGTAAGATAGTGTGGACCTCGAATCAAGCAAATAATATGTCATGAGAGAAAAGCTGTAATCTACTAGTAACGATATTAGGTGATGCCTCAAATTCCTACCGAGATTCCAATGCATACAACTTGTTTCGACCAACACTAGAACCAGGAGTAATAACAGAAGCAGATGCCACACCACTAGGTGCAAGAGTAGAATATGAAGCCACAAGAATCTTATTTGCTCTCATAGAAAATTTACTAACTAGACAATCCCTGAGCCGATGGCCTTCCTGACCAAAGTTAAAGAACTTATCCCTTTCTTCCTCATAATAACCCCAATGAGGATGATCGTAGAACCGACATATAGGACATGAAGAAACTGACTGACCTCCACTCCCTTGATATTGGGCAACCTGTTCTCAAGAATTATCACTACCTTGATAACACTTGTCTCCTGATTACTGTGGGTAAGCAGCACTGGCAGTAGAGAAGGAACCAGAACTCCCACTTCTTTTTCTACTACTTGCCACCATCTTTACCTCCCTAAGACTGTGCACCTCCTTGGTTAGAAAACCTATTCCGATTTCCCTGCCTATCCCTAAACTCCACCTGTTTTCTCTTCTCAGCCTCGACCTACTGTATATGAATAGTCAACCTCAAGATATCCATATCTTGAATCAGCAAGGTAATATTGCTCTCTAGAATCAAATATCTATTCAACTCAAAAGAGAACTTCCTTATTCTCAATCTCATATCAACCACCAGATCAAGAGAATACCTCAAGAACTGATGGAACTTCAAGGCATATTCCCTTACAGACATCTTCCGAGGTTCACAAATTCCTCTATCTTTACATCCCTTAACTCTTAAAAAAAGAAACAATCTATAAAGACATTATAAAAAGCCTCCCATAACACTTCCTCTTCCATATCACCCTTATCTCTGTCCTACTATCCATACTACTGATAAGTAATATCCTTGAGCTAAAAAGCTATAAAGTTAACTCCCTCCATATTAGTAGCTTGTATCACCCAAAATATCTTCTATATTTTATCTAAGAAGCCCTATGGATCTTCCTCCACCTTCACTCCCATAAAAATAGCAGGACCCAAATTCATAAATTGGCCAACCCTTGTGGCCTCAACAGACAAAGCACCAATTGCACTTTGCTCAGCCTATGCAGCGACCATCTGGGAAATAACATAAATAGACTAATGAAATTCTGCATTCATTATGTTTCCCTGAGGGTCCTAAGGAGTAATAAGAGGGATAGAATGAACTCTATCATAATTAAGAATAGGACCCCGAGATCAAAAATGTACTCGGAATGTAGGATTGTAATACCCCGAGAAATTTTTTGTTGAAATTTTGTGCGTAAACATGTTGGGTTCTATCTTCTAGAATGAATTATAAATGTTTTGTGCAGAATGTCTTAGATTATGACCTACCATTGCGTAGAGTATCGAATAAGATTTACAACAATATGTGGATCATCCAAAATGGACACCCGAGTGATGAGTTAAAAACATTCAAAAAGAGTATCCATCTAAAGTTCATCATTCAAGGTATGTGGGATTTTTCAACAAGAACTCTCTTTCATTCTTGTGCTCAAAAGTAATTTTCTTTACAAAGGCATGATTTTTATGAATTTGAAGCATGAAACCATATCTTATGATGATTATTATGAAATCTTGATGTTTATGATTTTGAAAGATGAATTTACATGTGTGGAGATATAAAGCATGAATCTTGAATGATATTTATCATGATTTTGATATTTGGGTCATGAATCCCCATTGGAAATTATGTTTTTTTTGAGAAAGTGTGTGTTATAAGCACGTTGATGTTGAATATTTGAGATATTTTGATTGATTTGACCTTTTGGTATTAATGGAGTTGTTTTGAACTCGAGTGTGAAAGAAATCCACAACGTCGTTGATTTTGATAGATGGAAAGCATGATGGCTCCTGATGTATATTTATATATTACTGAAATTATTTTGTTGTGGATTGTCTTTGAAATGGTCTGAGCTAAGTTCGAGAGAAATCCTTAGCACCCAGTGCGAGGTATAAAGCGACCTTACTTTCCTAGAACTACGTGCTCCCATAGGAGTGAGCCTGAGGCTGATTTATATAGTGATCACTAGTTTATGTGGATTTGATATCGATAGTCCTACTCCGATGGCAAGGATAGGATGGCTCTCCCCAATGTAAGTTGTACGTTTGACTCCATGTAGCTCACATGGTTTATGTCGGTTATAGGATCTCCCAGTTTGTGTGTGTGTTTCCTTGTGTCTATAGTGAATGGTGAAGTGATTTGAAAGTGGAATTGTGAAAGTTATTCTTTCAAAATATTTAAATGATATTTACATTATGAGAATTGATATTCTTGATGAACTTAAAGGAATTGACAAATTATATGATGACTCATATGTGTTATTGTACTTATTTCATCCTCTTATGATTATGATGATTTTCTTTGGGCTGTGTGAGTCTTTCATACATCCTACATATTTCTTATAAATATTTATGATGATGATGTTTATAAAACTGCATACACCCCCATATACCCAGTTCTTTTCCATGGTACTGACCCACATCTTCAGATGTGGGCTACATTTTCTTAGAATGTAGGTTCTGGTGCTCAATTCCAAGTTTAACAGTGATTCTTCGAGCACACTATTCTATATCCTCTATCGTGGTGAGTCCTCATGTTACGAGGACGTGATGTCTGATGTTAGTTTCAAGAAATTGTTTATATTTGATAACTGAGTATGAGTCAGTTGGGGCATGTCTCAATGGCTTGCTGGTTTTATTAATTTTCTTAGAGTCTTGTCAGACTAGTATAGATGTTGGGAGTTGACTAATAAGTCATATTTTGTTATCTTTCTAAAATTCTTTTATTCTTGGATGATGATTACTCTGTTGATATTTGAGGGTTATTTATGGAAACCCCATTGATTTATGTTGAACTGAGTAAAAATGGCTCAAAAGGTTAGCTTGGGGCTACTCATAGCCTCAAGCACCATGTGACGCTTTGGGACCCTTTTTTTTGGGGCATTAAAAACTTAGTATCAGAGCCTAAGGTTTTAAGGTATCCTAGGGAGTCTGACAAGCCAGGTTAAGTAGAGTTTTGATCATCGATGTGTAGTGCACCATATCTATGAGCAAGAGGCTACAAGACATTTAAGAAAAAAATATGATTCTTTCTTTTGGAAGTCTATCGTGATTAAAGTGTCTCTCTCTGCTATTGATTTGTGCTCTCCTCTTTTAGAAATATTCCTCTACAAGTCTTGTTGGCTGATCTGATTGAGTTAGACGTGGAAGATTTTGATGTGATTTTGGGTATGGACTGGCTGTATTCTTCTTATGCCTTTATTAATTGTCGGACCCGAGTGGTCAAGTTTTAGTTTTTGGGTACATCCGTGTTTGGGTGGTCTGGGAATTCTGTGCACCCAAGAGTTATTTTATCTCTTACCTCAAAGCTAGAAAGCTTATTTCCAAGGGGCGTGTTAATCATTTGGTTAGAGTCAAAGACACTAAGTCTGAGACTCCAACTCTCTAGTCTATTAACGTTGTCAATGAGTTTTCTAATGTCTTTTCGGATGATCTCCCAGGGATACCTCCTGATAGTGAGATAGAGTTTGGGATTGATCTTCTTCCCAATACTCAGCCCATTTCTATTCCTCCTTACCGTATGGCCCCTGCAGAACTTAAGAAGTTGAAACTCAAAGATCTACTAGATAAGGGTTTCATAAGGCCCAATATTTCTTCTTGGGGTGCTCATGTGTTGTTTGTGAGAAAGAAAGATAGCTCTTTTTATATGTGCATTAATTACGGCCAACTAAATAAATTCACCGTAAAAAATAAGTACCCCCTTCTAAGAATAGATGATTTGTTTGACTAATTGCAAGGTGTAAGTTATTTCTCAAAGATATACCTTCATTTTGGCTATTATCAACTCAAATTTAGGGAGTGTGACATCCCAAAAACCACTTTCTGAACTCGTTATGGCTATTTTTAGTTTCTTTTTATGTCTTTTGGGTTAACTAATGCCCCAGCAGCTTTCATGGACCTCATGAATCAAGTGTTCAGACCATATCTGGATATGTTTGTCATAGTGCTCATCGATGATATACTGGTTTACTCTCATAGTGAGGATGAACATTCTGATCATCTTCGAACTTTCTTGCAAACCCTTAGAGAGCACAAGTTGTTTGCCAAGTTCAGTAAGTGTGTGTTTTGGCTAAGGTCAGTTACTTTTCTGGGTCATATCATTTCTTCCGAGGGTATTAGAGTTGATCCCCAAAAGACCAAAGCTATTAAAAATTGGCCTAAACCTATTTCTCTGACTGATATCCAAAGTTTCTTGGGTTTAGCTGGCTATTAACACCATTTTTTGAGGGTTTCTCCACTATAGCGTCTCCTATGACTCGGTTGACCGAAAAAAAGTGAAGTTCTTATGATTCGAATCTTGTGAGAAAATTTTTCAACAGTTGAAGACTCGACTCACTTCAGCCCCTATTATAACTTTGCCTGTTGGTGTTGATGATTTTGTGGTGTACTGTGATGCTTCGAGAGTTGGGTTGGGTTGCGTATTGATGCAGAAGGGTAAGGTGATAGCTTATGCTTCTAGATAGTTGAAACCCCATGAGAAAAGTTACCCCACCCATGACCTTGAGTTGGCTGCTGTTGTGTTTTCTTTGAAAATCTTGATACACTATTTGTATGGTGTCCATGTCGATGTTTTCATTGATAATAAGAGTCTGCAGTATGTATTTACCCAGAGAGAATTAAATCTTAGGTAGAGACAATGGTTAGAATTGTTAAAGGACTATGATATGAGTGTGTTGTACCATTCGGGCAAGGCTAATGTTGTGGCAGATGCCCTAAGTAGAGTGTCCATGGGTAGTATTTTGCATGTGGTAGAAGGTAAGAAAGAGTTGGCTTATGATGTACATTGTTTGGCTAGATTGGGGGTTAAGTTGTTTGACTCTGCTAAAGTAGTATAGGGGTTCAAAGTTGTTCCAAATCCTCTCGGTTTCAAAAGTGAAGGAAAAGCAATACTTAAATGCTAGTTTGGTCAGACTAAAGGAGTCAGTCAAGGACCAAAAAATAGAGGTTTTCTCCCAAGGGGGTGATGGTGTGTTGAAATTGCAGGGTAGATTATGTGTACCGAATATTGATGATCTGCGACAGAGGATTATGGCTGAAGCGCATGGGGTACAATATTTTATTCATATGGGTGCCACCAAGATGTACCGAGACTTGCGGGAAATCTATTGGTGGAGTGGCATGAATAAAGATATAGTAACATTTGTAGCTAAGTGTGCAACATGCCAACAGGTTAAGGTTGAATACCAAAGACCTGATGGTATGATGCAAGAGTTTAGTATTCCTACCTCGAAGTGGGAAGAGATAAATATGGATTTCGTGATTGGTTTACCTCCTTTCCGATGCCATCATGATTCCATTTGGGTTGTGGTTGATAGATTGACTAAGTCTGCTCATTTCTTGCCTGTTCATACTTCATATACTGCTGAGGATTACGCTAGATTATATCCGAGAGCTAGTTAGACTGCATGGAGTTCCCTTGTCTATCATTTCAAATAGGGGTACTCAGTTCACTTTGCAATTTTGGAAAGCTTTTCAGAAGGGTCTTGGTACCCAAGTGATTTTGAGTTCTACTTTTCATCCGTAGACCGATGGTCAGGCTGAGCGGACCATCCACACCTTAGAGGATATGTTGAGACCTTGTACACTTGACTTTAAGGGAAGTTGGTGACCTAGAGTATCTAAAAATTTCACCCATGAGGGGGGTGAAGAGATTCAGAAAGAAGGGGAAGCTTAGTCCCCGTTATGTTGGTCCTTACAAAATTCTTAGCCGTGTTGGTATGGTAGCTTATGAGGTCGAGTTGCCTTCCGACTTGTCCTCTGTTCATCTAATATTCCATGTCGCCATGCTTAGAAAGAATATTAGCGATGCTGTGGTAGTGGATTCCTCTGTGAGTGCTGACATTCAAGAAAATCTTTCTTTTGATGAGATTCCTGTTGAGATTCTTGATTTCAGTGTCCTAAGACTAAGGAACAAAGAAGTTCCTTTGGTCAAGGTGTTATGGCGAAACCAATCTATTGAGGGTGCAACTTGGGAAGCTGAGGCGGATATGCGATCAAAGTACCCGTACCTATTTTTCGCGAACTCCGATCAAGCCAAACGTATCGTTCTTTCCTATATAATGCACTTTTGATAAAAGTTGTAGCAGTTCAGCTGTCATTTATTATGTGTTCAGCTGTAGTTTCTTGAATTTATGAATTCTATGTTGTATTAGGAGTGAGAAACGATGTGGTGATGAGTCTAACAAATGGTTTCAGCTGTACGCTCTATTCCCTATCTAATCTTGGCATGTCTAGCATCATTCGAGGACGTATGTTTCCAAGGGGGGATGATGTAATACCTCAAGAAATTTTTCGTTGAAATTTTGTGCGTAAACATGTTGGGTTCTATCTTCTAGAATGAATTATAAATTTTCCTTGCGGAATGTCTTAGATTATGACCAACCATTATGTAGATTATTGAATAAGCTTTCCAACGATATGTGTATCATCCAAAATATACACCCGAACAACAAGTTATGAACATTCTGATCGAACTGTGAATAGTAGTGAACAGTAAAACGTGTAGGAAAAAGTACTGAGGCCTGGTGTTTTTTTGCTCCAACTTTAAACAATCATAAATCCTTGAACATAATAATCAGTGTGATCTACTATATATCAACGAAAAGCTCTGCGAGTCCTCTTTCCGATGAAATTGGTTTCATCTAATTTGTCTATCGAAGAAAAAATTATGGTCGATCTACTTCAGCCTATCAAAAGTAAATTTTTGGGTCAACTTCAAATGAACATAACTCCTAGTACATAATGATCTGGGTGAGATAATATATATTCGAGAATTATTTGATTTTTAGAGACGTTTTTGTCATTCCCCCTCATCCAAAATCCATCCAAACCCTATATTAAAGCCTATTAGAAGCATTATATGTTATATTTCATCAAATTCTACATCCAACTTCAAGAACCTCCAAAGTTCACCATTAATTCTGCAAATTTATTCAAGATTCCAAGTTCCTAGTTCAAGAACTTCAAGAACCTCCAAAGTTCACCATT
>NC_061119.1:83406538-83408506 GCF_002878395.1 Capsicum annuum | reverse complement strand
GTTCACCATTAATTCTGCAAATTTATTCAAGATTTCAAGTTCCTAGTTCAAGAACTCCAAGAACCATCATTCAAAGGCATGATTAATATCTCAAAAATGAGTATCGATCTAAAGTTCATCATTCAAGGTATGTGGGGTTTTTCAATAAGAACTCTCTTTCATTCTTGTGACCCAAAGTAATTTTCTTTATGAAGGCATGATTTTTACGAATTTGAAGCATGAAACCATATCTTATGATGATTATTATGAAATCTTGATGATTATGCTTCTGAAAGATGAATTTACATGTTTGGAGATATAAAGCATGAATCTTAAATGATATTTATTATGATTTTGATATTTGGGTCGCGAATCCTCATTGGAAATTGTATTTTTTTAGAAAGTGTGTGTTATAAGCATATTGATGTTGAATATTTGAGATATTTTGGATGATTTGATATTTTGGTCTTAATGGAGTTGTTTTAAACTTGAGTGTGAAAGAAATCCACAACGTGGTTGATTTTGATAGATGGGAAGCATGATAGCTCCCGATGTATATTTATATATTACTAAAATTGTTTCGTTATGGATTGTCTTTGAAATGATATGAGCTAAGTATGGGAGAAATCCTTAGCACCGAGTGGGAGGTATAAAGCGACCTTACTTCCCTAGAACTACGTTCCCCCGTAGGAGTGAGCCTGAGGCTGATTTATATAGTGATCACTAGTTTGTGTAGATTTGATATCGATAGTCCTACTCCAATGGATAGGATAGGATGAGTCTCCCTAACGTGGGTTGTACGTTAGACTCCATGTAGCTCACATGATTTATGTCGGTTATAGGATCTCCCAGTGTGTGTGTGTTTCCTTGTGTCTATGGTGAATGGTGAAGTGATTTGAAAGTGGAATTGTGAAAGTTATTCTTTTG
The DNA here is from genome assembly GCF_002878395.1 of Capsicum annuum. Classification (NCBI taxonomy): domain Eukaryota; kingdom Viridiplantae; phylum Streptophyta; class Magnoliopsida; order Solanales; family Solanaceae; genus Capsicum; species Capsicum annuum. Next base: position 83,407,600 of record NC_061119.1, on the reverse strand, counting down.
AAAGATTTAAATGATATTTACATTATGAGAATTGATATTCTTGATGAACTGAAAGTGATTGACAAATTATATGATGACTCAGATGTGTTATTGTACTTATTTCATCCTCTCATGATTATGATGATTTTCTTCGAGCTATGTAAGTCTTTCATACATCCTGCATATTTCTTATAAATATTTATAATGATGATGTTTATAAAACTGCATACACCCCCATATACTCAATTCCTTTCCATGGTACTGAAGCATATCTTCGTATGTGGGCTGCATTTTCTTGGAAAGTAGGTTCAGGTGCTCAGTTCTAGGTTTGATAGTAATTCTTCGAGCATGCTGTTCTACATCCTCTGTCGTAGTGAGTCCTCATGTTCCGATGATGTGATGTTTGATGTTGGTTTCACGGAATTATTTACATTTGATAACTGAGTATGAGTCAGTTGGGGCATGTCTTAATGGCTCGCTGGTTTTATTGATTTTCTTAGAGCCTTGTCAGACTAGTATAGATATTGGGAGTTGACTAATAAGTTGTATTTTGTTATCTTTCTGAAATTCTTTTATTCTTGGATGATGATTACTCTGTTGATATTTGAGGGTTATTTATGGAAACCCTATTGATTTGTGTTGAACTGAATAAAAATGGCTCAAAGGGTTAGCTTGGGGCTACTCGTAGCCTCAAGCACCGTGTGATGCTCTGGGACCCATTTTCTGGGGTATTACAAACTTGGTATCAGAGCCTAAGTTTTAAGGTTTCCTAAGGTGTCTGACAAGCCATGTTAAGTAGAGTCTTGATCATCGGTGTGTAGCATGCCACATCTATGAGCAAGAGGCTTTAAGACATTTTAGGAAAAAGTGTGATTCTCTCTTTCAGAAGTCTATCGTACTTAAAGTGTCTCTCTGCTATTGATTCATGCTCTCTTCTTTCATAAATATGCCTCCACGAGTCTTGTTGGTAGATCTAATTGAGTTAGACATGGTAGATTTTGATGTGATTTTAGGTATATACTGGCTGTATTCTTCTTATGCCTCTATTGATTGTCTGACCCGAGTGGTCAAGTTTTAGTTTTC
>NC_061119.1:83242241-83403538 GCF_002878395.1 Capsicum annuum | reverse complement strand
ATGCAACCAGGTTAAGGTTGAACACCAAAGACCTGGTGGTATGATGCAAGAGTTTAGTATTCCCACCTGGAAGTGGGAAGAGATAAATATGGACTTCGTTATTGGTTTACCTCCTTCCCGACGCCATCATGATTCCATTTGGGTTGTGGTTGATAGCTTGACTAAGTCTTCTCATTTCTTACCTGTTCATACTTCATATACTGCTGAGGATTACGCTAGATTGTTTATCCAAGAGCTAGTCAGACTGCATGGAGTTCCCTTGTCTATCATTTCTGATGGGGGTACTCAGTTCACTTCGCAATTTTGGAAAGCTTTTCAGAAGGGTCTTGGTACCCAAGTGCTTTCGAGTTCTGCTTTTTATCCACAGATCGATGGTTAGGCTGAGCAGACCATCCACACCTTAGAGTATATGTTGAGAGCTTGTACATTTGACTTTAAGGGAAGTTGGGATGATCACTTACCGTCGATAGAGTTTGCTTACAATAACAGTTTCCACTCTAGTATTGGCATGGCTCCGTTTGAAGCCTTATATGAGAGGAAGTGTAGATCGCCTATACGTTGGTTCGAGGTGGGTGAAGCGGCTATGAGTGGTCCAGATTCGGTATTTGAGGCTATGAAAAAAGTTAAGTTGATTAGGGAAAGGTTGAAAACTGCGCAGAGTCGTCAGAAGTCATATGCGGATGTTAGAAGGAGAGACCTTGAGTTTGAAGTTGGTGACCTAGAGTATCTGAAAATTTCACCCATGAGGGGGTGGAAGAGATTCGGAAAGAAGGGGAAGCTTAGTCCCCGTTATGTTGGTCCTTACAAAATTCTTAGCCGTGTTGGTAAGGTAGCTTATGAGGTTGAGTTGCCTTCCGAGTTGTCCCCTGTTCATCCAATATTCCATGTCTCTATGCTTAGAAAGCATATTAGCGATGCTGTGGTAGTGGATTCCTTTGTGAGTGCTGACATTCAAGAAAATCTTTCTTTTGATGAGATTTCTGTTGAGATTCTTGATTTCAGTGTCCAAAGACTAAAGAACAAAGAAGTTCCCTTGGTTAAGGTATTGTGGCGAAACCAATCTGTTGAGGGTGCAACATGGGAAGCTGAGGCGGATATGCGATCCAAGTACCTGCACATATTTTCTGCGAACTCCGATCAAGCTGAAGGTACCGTTCTTTCCTAAATCATGCACTTTTGATAAAAGTTGCAGCAGTTCAGCTGTCATTTATTATTTATTCAGCTGTGTTTCTTGAATTTATGCATTCTATGTTGCATTCAGAGTGAAAAACAATGTGGTGATGATTCTAACGAATGGTTTCAGTTGTATGCTCTATTCTCTATCTAATCTTGGCATGTCTAGCATCATTCGAGGATGAATGTTTCCAAGGGGGTGATGATGTAATACCCCGGGAAATTTTTTGTTAAAATTTTGTGCGTAAACGTGTTGGGTTTTATCTTCTAGGATAAATTATAAATTTATTATGACCCAACATTGTGTAGAGTATCGAATAAGCTTTCCAACGATAATTGGATCATCCAAAACGGACACCCGAACGACGAGTTATGAACATTCCGATCGAACCATGAATAGTAGTGAACAGTAAAACGTACAGGAAAAAGTATTGAGGCCTGGCGTATTTTTGCTCAAACTTTAAAAGATCATAAATCCTTGTTCATAGTAATCAGGGTGATCTACTATATATCAATGGAAAGCTTTGCGAGTCCTCTTTCCGATGAAATTGGTTTCATCCAATTTGTCTATCGGAGAAAAAAATTATGGTTTATCTACTTCAGCCTATCAAAAGTGAATTTTTGGGTCAACTTCAAACGATCATAACTCTTCATACACAATGATCTGGGTGAGATACTATATATCAATGGAAATATATGAGAGTCCTCTTTCTAATGAAATTGGTTTCATCCAATTTGGATATCGGAGAAAAACGTTATGGTTGATCTATTTCAGACTATCAAAACAGTTCACCAAAGGATAGATTCAAGAATTATTTGATTTTTAGAGGTGTTTTGGTCATTCCCCCTCATCCAAAATCCATCCAAACCCTATATTAAAGCCTATTACAAGCATTATATGTTATATTTCATCAAATTTCCTAAAAAAGAAAACCCTAAGCTCCTACATCCAACTTCTAGAACCTCCAAAGTTCACCATTAATTCTACAAATTTAATCAAGATTCCAAGTTCCTAGTTCAAGAACTACAAGAAACATCATTCAAAGGCACGATTAACATCTCAAAACCAGTATCGATCTAAAGTTCATCATTCAAGGTATGTGGGGTTTTTCAACAAGAACTCTCTTTCCTTCTTGTGCCCAAAAGTAATTTTCTTTACAAAGGCATGATTTTTATTTGATTTTTATGAATTTGAAGCATGAACCCATATCTTATGATGATTATTATGAAATCTTGATGTTTATGATTTTGAAAGATGAATTTACATGTGTGGAGATATAAAGCTTGAATCTTGAATGATATTTATCATGATTTTGATATTTGGGTCGTTAATCCCCTAGAAATTGTGTTTTTTTAGAAAGTGTGTGTTATAAGCACGTTGATGTTGAATATTTGAGATCTTTTGAATGATTTGACCTTTTAGTCTTAATGGAGTTTTTTTGAACTCAAGTGTGAAAGAAATCCACAACATGGTTGATTTTGATAGATGGGAAGCATGATGGCACTCGATGTATATTTATATATTACTGAAATTATTTTGTCGTGGATTGTCTTTGAAATGATCTGAGCTAAGTCCGGGAGAAATCTTTAGCACCGAGTGAGAGGTATAAAGCGACCTTACTTTCCTAGAACTATGTGCCCCGTAGAAGTGAGCCTGAGGCTGATTTATATAGTGATTACTAGTTTGTGTGAATTTGATATCGATAGTCCTACTCCGATGGCAAGGATAGGACAGCTCTCCCCAATGTGGGTTGTACGTTGGACTCCATGTTGCTCACATGGTTTATGTCGGTTATAGGATCTCCCAGTGTGTGTGTGTTTCCTTGTGTCTATGGTGAATGGTGAAGTGATTTGAAAGTGGAATTGTGAAAGTTATTCTTTCAAAAGATTTAAATGATATTTACATTATGAGAATTGATATTCTTGATGAACTGAAAGTGATTGACAAATTATATGATGACTTACATGTGTTATTGTACTTATTTCATCCTCATGATTATGATGATTTTCTTCGGGCTATGTGAGTCTTTCATACATCCGGCATATTTCTTATAAATATTTATGATGATGATATTTATAAAACTGCATACACCCCCATATACTCGGTTCCTTTCCATGGTACTGACCCATATCTTCGGATGTGGGCTGCATTTTCTCGAAATATAGGTTTAGGTGCTCAGTTTCAGGTTCGACAGTGATTCTTTAGGGACGCTGTTCTACATCCTCTGTCGTGGTGAGTCCTCATGTTCCGAGGACGTGATGTCTGATGTTGGTTTCATGGAATTGTTTACATTTGATAATTGAGTATGAGTCAGTTGGGGCATGTTTCAATGGCTCACTGGTTTTATTGATTTTCTTAGAGGCTTGTCAGACTAGTATAGATGTTGGGAGTTGACTAATAAGTGGTATTTAGTTATCTTTCTGAAATTCTTTTATTCTTGGATAATGATTACTCTGTTGATATTTGAGGGTTATTTATGGAAACCCTGTTGATTTGTGTTGAACTGAATGAAAATGGCTCAAAGGGTTAGCTCGGGACTACTCATAGCCTCAAGCACCGTGTGACTCCCCGGGACTAGTTTTCTGGGGCGTTACAAGGATGTACCCCTTCAGCATTATCCCCAGATGGGATGAAAGAATTTCCTTGTGTTCCAGATCTAGGAGGCATGATCTGAAAGATGAGCAAATAAGGATTAGAGACTCTACTCGATATGGTTTTGTGGACTCTCAGTTGACCATGAACCTAAATCTTTGATACCAACTTGTTACGACCTGAAATAGGGCTTAGACGTTATGGGCATTCCTAGTCCAACCTGGACTAGGGACCGCTCTCTTTACCCAACCCAACAACCTCATGCAATCTTAGATGAGCTGAATTTCAAAATGCTCTCATAAAAACTCTGGGATAGGGTTACGACTGTGACCAATCCAATAGAGTCCACCCGCACCAAACCAACTATCCAACCATACCATAAACCATAAAGCAAAGGGAATTCCTAAACATAATATGACAATCAATACCAAAATGTAATATGATGGAACAGTGAGAAATTATGTCCGAGATGCCATCATCCCAGCTTATTCTAATGCCAAGGACGACACCAATACCGATTCTTCCTATACCAACCCCCAAAAGTACCACAAATCCTCTATCCAAGAGAGTAAAAATATCCAGTTGGGACATGCCCCTAACTATGGCCAAAACTAATATCCAAAATAAAGTCAAAATGTCTAACAATATCCATAACATGAAATGATACCTTTCAAAAGGATGGGAGCTCACCACTTCTGTCCAAATATTGTCCTCGAGTCAATCACTATGTAAGAGGAGTCAAACGACTGGTCTTGTATAACGTGAGTATACAGTCGCCAATAGACGGGTTAGCAAATGACTGCTAGCATGAAATTCAGGGTAAGGATAAAATAATGCCAATTATAAAACCAAGTAAAAACATCCATAATTCATACAACCATATATATATAGATATACAAATGCTGGGAAAGGGAACTGGGTTTAGCATGCCTTAAAACCTTTATCTGGGTTGTGTAGCTTGGTCGTCCTAATCGCCCACAGGCGATATGGGTTTAGCTTTCCTTGCTAAAAGGGTCCTAGTGCGTGTAGCTGCACGACCAGGCAATATCTCATGGGATGAATAGTACATCCCCTATTATAAAATATGACACACGCATTAGTTATCAAGACCCCTTATATTGGAAAATATGAGTTTCCAGTTTTGGTGCCCCAGGACCGCCACCTTCCATTACCTTGCTACACACCCCACCATTAATGCCCAATTAAAACCATTTCCAAGTAATCAAACCAATCCATTTACCATTTTATTAACCAAGGCTAATATCAGTGGTATCGTCATACCACCCCATTAATTGCAAACAATATCCATAGCCAGACTATTAAGGATAAATGACCTTTAAGTGCCCTTCTATATACTATATTTAACTACCTGGGAGACTTTCATGTTCACCATAAGTATAACCATTTAGCCTTTTCAAAACCATTTAAATTATTTAATGCTTTATTATATAAGTTGAAAACAAGTAATTGTTCCATTAAAAGAAGTCAATACAATAAACATACCTTTATAAGCATTTTATCAAACACCTTGGGGGCATAATATAACCAAAACCAACTCCAAAGACCATTAAACCATTAACATACAATCCAATTGTCCCAAACTACCATTAATGCATATAAAAGCATAATTAAAACCATGAGAAACCATATTCAAGCATTTAATAACAAAACCCCCAAATAATAGTTGAAAACTATAATCATGAGATAGTAAAACCATGAAATTAAACATATAAACCATGACTTAAGTTGAAATTACAATAAAGGAAGAGAATCATTCCTTAAACCAAGAAATATGACGGAATAAAATCACCAAAGCAAGCCCCAAACTAATCCCTTAGTTAAAACCCTAGATTCCTTGACCCAAAAGCTCTTGAGAGAATTATTGGATGTTTAGGAATAGTTTCTAAGTGTTAATGAATAGAATAATAGGGTAAATAACCTCCTAAGTGTATTAAAAGTTATGGGTTCTAATTAGGGTAAGTAGGGAAATGTCCAAAATACCTTCACTTAAGTTGCACAAAATTCCATCCTAAGGATATGACTAACCCTTACAAGTGGTATCCTTCGATACGATTGGTTTCCACCATTCGTATCCAAGACTCAACCCTTTGATCAAAAACTATCTAGTATGCAAATCATCCAACCAAATCATAACCATAACATACAATCTGTAACCATTATCCATATCCTTGGCAGAACAAAATACTAGGAGGATCAAATAATGTCCACCATACGAGTCCCTAATATAACTTATACAAAGTCCTACGACTCATACCTATAAGTCATAATCATTCCAGTGACCAAAACTATCCCACTAAATAACATTGGTTAGCATATGATAGGACTATACTACTCATACCCAGCATACGGCTCGTACCCTTGAATCGTATTGGATCTGGAGAATGAAAATTCTAGAAAATTATTTAAGGACAAAACCCAGGATGTAGAAGTGGTACTCTTAGACAATTTATGAGGTTTATCCCTCCTAGGTTCACTGGTATAAAGGTTGAGGAAGATCCTCAAGGCTTCGTCGATGAAATGGCAAAAAAATTTTCTGAATCATGCATGCTTTGGAAATTTAGGTTGTTGAGCTTGCTTCCTACCAATTGAAAGATGTAGCGTACTAATGGTATGAAGGGTGGGAGTTGTCTAGAGGTGTTGATGCTAGTATGGCTTCATGGAAGGATTTCACTAAGGCTTTCTTAGATCGCTTCTTTCCTCTAGAGTTAAGGGAAGCTAAGTCAGAAAAGTTTGTGAACATAAAGAAAGGGAGGATGTCTGTTTAAGAGTATGCATTAAAATTCCATCATTTATCAAGGTATACTCATGAGATGGTTTCTAGCATGAGGGCTAGTATGCGTAAGTTTGTCTCAGGATTGTCTCATGAGTTAGTTCTCGAGAGCAAGGTGGCCTTGTTGATTGAAAACATGGATATTTTTGGATTGATTATGTATATACAACAAGTAGAAGATAAGAAAAAAAGCAAGTTGAGCTTAGTGAGAGGCAAGGCAAGAAGTTTAGGCCTTTTGAGAGTAGTGGTAGAGATGGTGGGAAATGGCCACGAAAGAAGTGGGGGTTTTGGGTTCATTCTCCTCGGCTAGTGTTTGCTCTCCTTACTCAAAGTTTTTAGGTAGTTGTCGATATCAGTTTAGTGGTGGCTCCTACGCACAAGGTTCCCGATTCTAGACTAGTGGTGCCAAGTCAGCTCCATCCCGCCCTCCTTGCAGATTCTGTGGTCAGAGTCATTATAGTTAGTGTGAGAAGGGGAGAAACTGGTGTTTTCATTATGGTCAGGTTGGGAACATACAACGTGAGTGCCCCTCTCTAGCAACTTCTTAGGAAAATAAGGCCACTATTGGTACTCTACCTCCTTCAACGCCAAAGGGTGCTATGACTTTCTCTTTTTCTATTTCTGGCACCAGTGTTGGCCAAAACCGCTGGTATGCACTTGTTACTCGCCAAGATTCTAAGGCATCCCCTTATGTTTTCACAGGTATGTTGAGACTTTTCTCCCATGCTATGTATTATTTTCTTGATCCATGGTCTACTCTTTCCTATGTGACCCCATATGTGGCTGTGAATCTTGATTGTGGTCCCGAGAGTCTGTCGGTTCCTTTTTCTATTTTTTCCCTGGTAGGAGACTTAGTTGTTTCTCACCAGGTCTATAGGGTGTGGTATCTGTTAGTGGAGGATACACTTGTTGACTTGATAGAGTTAGACATAGTTGATTTTGATGTAATTCTGGAGATGGATTAGTTGCACTCTTGCTATGCTTCCTTAGATTATCGGATACGTAAGGTCATGTTCAAATTCCTTAACGAGCAGTTGTAATGCCCCAAAAATGGATCCCATGATGTCATAATGCTTAGGACCACAAATAATCCCAACCTAACCATTGTACTGGCATACTGCTAAGAAACTAATTTACATATGTATAAAATGACTAAAGTTACTGTGTGGAAATATAATCATGATAAAATCAAGAAGAAAGAAAAAACAATGCTGATACAATTTTACATTCTGATGAAACTGAAAAGTAGAACTGACATTACATGACTGACTCTGACTGACATCTATGAAGCCTCTACTATACTCACTATAGATAGCTAGGATGCGACTCCAACTACCACTAAGAAATACATATAAGTAAGAAATTAAAGTACATAAGTGACATCAAACTGAAATCCCCGAAGTAGGACTCATCATATGCTGGCTGGAATCTGCAACTATCTGATCATGATATTGGACTATGACTGAACTGGTACCTACATTATAAAATAATGTATCACATAGACGTATATGTGGATCAGCACTTTTTGAATGTACTGAGCATATAAGGGTGAATGCATAGGTAAAACAATATCTCAATGTTCCTATAAACTTGTAAAATAATACATGCTAAGTATAAATGACTCACATTGGCTGGATTAACTGAAAACTGAAAATCAAGAATCATGAATGATAAAATATACTATATAAACCTTGTGAGCTATAACACTTGGTTCTATAAGCCGTACTTTTACACTTTCTGCTAATGGACTAAGTAGAATTGAAGTTAGGTCTGTTTTAAATCATGCAGTCTAAGTGAAAAAGGACCCACCTTTGTATCTGTAAACTAAAAGCTAAAATCTCATAGATAATAACTTATGTAAACCAATATCTGCATAAAATCGTGTGCTATTACACTTAGTTTCTAAAAGCTGTTTTGTTATTCTGTTTTAGGACTTAGGCTTTAGGGAGGTTCTTCCAACCGACATACACTATGTGAGCTATCATAGTGTCCAATATTTAGTTCCCCTAAGGGGAAAACCTTACGTTGGAGAGAGGTGTCATTATCTTGCCAAGGAGTATAACCTGAGCTAAGTGATCACAATTTGTACCTATCATCCATATAAATGGGAATAATCTAAATCTGTACCTATGTTGGCTTGTAGTTCTGGGAAAGTAGGATGCGCTAAACCCACACTTCCTGCTTGGTGCTAAACCCACACTTCCCGCTTGGTGCTAAATACTACTCCTTTTAATCTGTATGCTCAATCTATAGGAATCCACTTTAAAAGCTAGCATAACAGTTTGTAATGAAAAACCAATTATGCATTTATCTGTTTTAAACTATAATCAAAACTAATCTATTTGTTTTAAACTGTAATAAAAATTAAAATGTGGATTCCATATCTAAGCTGAGAATCAAAAGATCAAATCTTTCTCAAAGTATGAATATAAGCTAGTCATAGGGTGCTTAGAAGCAAAATCTTCTCAAAATATCAATACTTAACTTAGGGCTTAAAACCCATGCTTTGAAACTCATAGCAAATCATCACAAAGTTCGTGCTCAATAATCTTCTTGAAATACTTCAATAATTTCAGTTAAGATAATTAAATCAAAATCACAATATGAATCTTATGGATAAAATATGAGCATGCGAAATCTTGGTACACTAAAGTCTTTGAATCTCATGTTTTCTTCCATATAACTTGCAACATAATATCATGCTTAAATCTCAATTGAAAATCATTAAATCAAGCATAAATAGAGGAGAACAAGCATGAACTTTAACACTTAAATTACTTTACAAATCGATAAACTCAAAAAAAGATAAGTTGGGTATGAACCCTAGTTGTAATATATGTAAATTCAACTTTAAAACTACTTTTGGGCACAAGGATGAAATAATATTTTTGTTCATAACCCCACATACCTTATTTGATAAATTAAATGTGAAAGCTTGAACTTTGAATCTCTAATAGTGTTCTTGAAGCTTATTATTGAAGTTCTTTAACCCAAAAGCTTGGATTATTAACTTTGTTAGAGAAAATTTGGTGGAGTTCTTGGTGTTCTTGAAGGAGCTACGGTTTTCTTGGGGAGAAAGAGATGAATTATGATGTATTTAATGCTTTTGGGGTTTAAACTAAGTGTAATGGATGGATTTGGGTGAGGGGAAGTGACCAAAGTGCCCCTAGACCCTTTAGAAATAGAAATAGCATGTGAAACAGTTCTGTAATGCGATTGCCATCGCATCGCTTCACTAATCGCGTCGATGACCGACGCATTGCGTCCTAATCGCATCGGCTTACTGCCTCACGCAGAAAATGAGATAACTTTTTGATCGGGTGTTGGATTAAGGCAAAATTGGTATAGTTGGAAAGATAATTCCATTATCTACAATTTGGTGGGTCTTGAGTGGAAAAATTCTACGTATATAAAAAGTTATACACGTTCAAAATACACCCTTGTATAATCGAATACGAAACTTTGGATGAATCAGTGGCTCTAAGCTAAACTTTGTTCTAAGTGATTCTTATGAACATTTTTCACCTCGAAAGCACATCAAACACGAGAATAAAGATCATGAAACTTATATTCACATAGGAATAATTTGTATTTTAGCTTATACACATAGGAATGATAGTTCAAAGACTAGCATGAAAATATGGGGTATTATATTATCTCCCCCTTGGGAAGATTCGTCCTTGAATGAACCTGATTAGACTGAGGTTACTATGGCAACTGTGATTATATTCTGAACATGCATGACTGAAAACATGATTGCATAACTAATCCTTAAATATGATACATGAACTGGATATCATGAACTGAACTGATTTCTTGACTACAGGCAATGACATGAGAATGGTTATAAGGCTGAGATAGGAACGAGAGAGTCGACTTGTTAGTAACCATTACCTTAGGCTGGATCTAGTTTCTTGAAGAAAATATGAAAGGTTTATGACATGAATGCTCAAGGTATTACAATACATCTCCCCTTTGGGATATTTTCTTCCCCGAATGATACTGACTTGGCTGAAATACTAAGGAAAGACAGAGATAATGCATGGGACACTTACGGTCTGAATCATGACTGAATATCTAGAATTTGAAATTGATGTATGATGCATGAAGTGAGCTGAATTAACAAATTACATGGATGCGAACAAACTACCTATTGAAATGGCCATATTCATGAAACTTCGGATAGTAAGACTAGATGAAAAGTTGGAAATCTATAGTAGCTTATCTGATTAATTGCTAAACAGGATTGCAGGCTATATGGACTGGATCATACTGAATTCCCATACTCAAATAGAGTATTTCTTCAACACTCTTCTACAAAATTCTAATAATATTAGGGAGCGAAGAATCTTGGGAATGGTTTGAACAAGTCATCTGACTAGGGAATCATAAAATTGATACAACTCTATAGCTTGGAACATAGGCATATAAATCGTAAGCTAAGATAGAATTACTAGGCCTTAGGGAATGCAGCTTCTTACTTTCAAGCTAAGCAACACTTCTCAAATACTCTCTCAACTATACTATTCCCCTTAAATACCATATTCATTGATTCAACTTTAATTCTCACATGGTTGTTCATAAATCCATCTACTAATGTCTAAACTGAACTAAGTCTTCTCACCATGATCAAGCCTAACTCAAAATCACAAGTTACAACATATAACACTATAAATGAACTGGACTACTGATGAGATAAGTGATGCGTTGCGTCGCTCTACCAACGAGATATGCGATGCATTGCATTGCTCCCTACTAATCTGATATGTGATACACCTCAGCCATATTGCGTAGCCTTACTATTTTTACCATCCAAATAGGTCTCAAACCTCACTCAAAAAATCTAATACTTACACGAGATGTGCTATCGACCACCCCGATCATGAATTCACTTAAAGATTTACATTCCAAGGTCGAAAACTAATGCATACTACATTCATCGACTTATGCACAAATATGATGTTCAAGCCTATTGTTATAACCATATATGAACGTCTAAACACCTATAATAGCATACTCCTTATATTCTCTAAACCTCTATCACAAAATCTCCCACGCACTACCCCAAGAACATACACACACAAATTTCAACTAACCACAACATGTATCAAGGACTTAGCCTCAATTTTACTTCACACTTATGGCCTTAGCTAAAACAAACATATAATGATCTTTCATCAACAAGAAACATTTACTCATCACCACTATCATCACATAAGGAGGGGTCACTGAAAGGTTAAAAAATCAGACCTTGAAACATAGAAGGATACTACACGTAACTTGACACTTAATTGAGGCCTGAGGAATAGAGGATCAACATCATGGATTCATCAAAGAGATCTAAATTGAGGGAATACATGGCTATAAACTAAATCTCGCTGATCATTAAGAGTACAACATGAGTTATGGGAACTGAGAATACTATAAAGCATGAGTACATGATTCATGAGCTGCATGATCTGAGTTTGGAGTTCATAAATTCTTGGAACATTGATTCGTACTGCTGAATGAACTGGAACTCCTCATACTTGGGACTAGGAGAGTACAAGGTTTTCTATGATATGCATGAACAGAACTATGATCATGGAGATGCCACATAAGGCATGAGTAGACATCGTAATAACTGAAGTACTAATACTGAAATAAGAATAAGCTGGGTATTTTTCTCCAACACTGGCAGCACTACTAGAATCTAAGAATCTGACTTGGTTAGTTATCCTATCATCTCCCCCTTAGCTTTAAGCCATTATTCTAAGTCTGAAGAACCCCTTTACTAATATCTAAATTGGACTATAATAACTGAACTTTGGAGCCTGGGGTATAACAATACACGTAAATAATAGAACTTAACCCAAAAGACTACACCTGAAAGTGTAAAACCCATTGCTAATACTTCCTTTTGAGATACAACTTTATCTATCTATATCCCCAATAGTCATCATCTAATACTTGAAAACTTACTAACTTAGAATCTTCATGAGTATCCCCATGGAGTGCACACCATCTAGTGCTTCAACTCTTATTTCTATTAGCTCAATCATCAAAGACTCAAACTTATATTCAAACACTTAACATGGATATCACCAAACCTTTAATAAACCATACTACTTCCATCATACCCTACCAATATCATGCCTCTAAACTTATATTTCTAAAACATAAGAATCAAGATCATATCAAAAGGCTCAACATTATCAATCATAACTCCTTAACTTAGCCATTAAGAACACCATGTACTATATAACTAGCCTTCTTCCACTTAACAACTCAAGGACACTACTAACCACACACGACACTTAATAACCTTAGAAAATAATGCAACCCCATATAACCTTGGGCACACCTCTATATCATACCTACAATATCATACTTAATCTCAAATCAATAAACTTAAATTCTTACATTCACTATTTCAAGACTATTGGTTCACCTCCATATAACTAGCATCACTAACCAAGCAACCATTACATCCACCTTGATGATCATCCACTGTTCAAACTTAGTGCCTAGGGCTAGGCATGATTAAAACCCAACCTCACATACTATTCTCACTTGGAAGCTATAAAATAAGACATCAAGAAACACTAGTCCACTAGAACCCCATAATAACAATAATTGATCATGAGCGTATGACCTATCTTATTATAATCCATTAGCACATCTTCCTTCTATGTATCACTACTATTCACTCATCTATACACCAAAATTTCTTTCATAGTTTTATAAATTTCAACTAAACTCCTTTTTCAACCTCAAGGGAAGCCTAAATTAACAATACTAAACCACCAAATACTTCATTAATAATATATACTTTTCTAACATAATAATTACCATCAATAACTCCTTTCATACTTCAAGAAAACAATAATTCACCTTAACTTATAACTCTTTCTCTACCTTTCACTAAACTAACACACCAGGACATATCACCATAATGCAAAATCTATAGCATGTATAAGTTTATCTTTATACTTTCTATCAATCATCATTCCCACTTTTATTATCACTACACTTCTATACCCATACTTCCAACTATAAGAAGGTTCTACTACTTATGAATCATAACACTCCAGGTTGCAATATCCCTCAAATACAAACTCTATTCAACAATCTAGGTTCATACTATCTTCTCTTATGAGCACTATCTGTATTAAAGGAATAATAAGGAATCTAAATGCATATCTTATTCTACCTTAACTGAATAACTCATATGGATAAGGACATAAATTTTGATTTGAGGAAATTATAACACACTAGTGAGCTTCTCTTAAGCCTCTTGTATGACTTCTGAAGTTACTGATAGTAAATTTGAGAGCATCATCTTAGGATAAATTAGAACTTGATAATTACGTGATCTCAAAATATAACATAGATAGAGAATTATAGAGTGACACACGAATAGATAGGAGTTTCTAAGAGAAGAACTTTACAACACGATCTAAAGTATGAAAGAAAGGATACTTTTATTAAATACCCTGTAGCCTCTCAAAAAAAAGTATAGAGTCTTCGTACCATTCCACAAGACTCTACTAGACATGGCTTCATAGACATCCTAGGACACTTGAACCTTATTCTTTGATACCAAGTTTGTAACACCTTGAAAATAGGTGCCGAGATGTCACATGGTGCTTAGGACCACAAGTGATCCCAAGCTAACCCTTGAATTAGAAATCTACTAAGCAAATGATTTATATATGTATACTTAATCTGTAGGAATCCACTTTAAAAGCTAGCATAAAGGTTTGTAATGAAAAACCAATTATGCTTCTGTCTATTTTAAACTGTAATAAAAACTAATCTACTTTCTATAAACTGTAATAAAATTAAAATGTGGATCCCATATCTAAGATGAGAATCAAAACATCAAATCTTTCTTAAAGTATGAATATAAGCTAGTCATAAAGTTCTTAAAAATAAAATCTTCTCAAAATATCAATACTTAACTTAGGTCTTAAAACCCATACTTTGAAACTCATATCAAATCATCACTAAGTTCATGCTTAAAAATCTTCTTGAAATGCTTCAATAATTTTAGTCAAGATAATGTAATCAAAATCACAATATGAATCTTATGGATCAAAATATGAACATGCGAAGGATCAAATCATAAACATGTGAAATCTTGATGCACTAAAGCCTCTGAATCTCATGCTTTCTTTCATGTGACTTGCAACATAATTTCATGCTTAAATCTCAATTGAAAATATTTAAATCAATCATAAATAGAGGAGAACAAGCATGCACTTTAATACTTAAATCACTTTACAAATCCATAAACTCAAACCAAGTAAGTTGGGGATGAACCCTAATTACAATATGCGTAAATTAAACTTTAAAACTAGTTTTGGGCACAAGGATGAATGAGTATCCTTGTTCATAACCCCACATTCCTTATTTGATAAATTAAATGTGAAAGCTTGAACTTTGAATCCCTAATAGTGTTCTTGAAGCTTATTCTTAAAGTTCTTGAGCCCTAAAGCTTGAATTATTAACTTTCTTGGAGAAAATTTGGTGAAATTCTTGGTGTTCTTGAAGGGACTAGGATTTTCTTGGAGAGAAAGAGATGAATTATGATGTATTTAATGCTTTTGGGGTTGAAATTAAGTGTTATGGATGGATTTAGGTGAGAGAAAGTGACCAAATACCCCTATACCCTTTAGGAACTGAAATAACGTGTGAAACAGTTTTGTAAAGCAATTTTCATCACTTCGCATCGGTAATCGCATCTATGACCAATGCATCGCATCCCAATCGTGTCGGCTTACTTAATCACTCAGATAATACCATAACTTTTTTCTTGAATATCAAATTAAGAAAAAATTGGTATAATTTTAAAGATAATTCAAGTATCTACAATTTGGTGGATTTTGAGATGCAAAATTCTATGTATATAAAAATTTATGCACGTTCAAAGTAGACCCTTGTAGAATCGAATACCAAACTTTGGATGAATCAAAGGCTCTAAGCTCAACTTTGTTCTAAGTGATTTTTATGAACATTTTTTACCTCGAAAGCACATTAAACATGAGGATAAAGATCATAAAACTTATATTCACACGAGAATCATTTGGATTTTAGCTTATACACGTAGGAACGACGGTTCAAAGACTAGCCCAAAAATGTGGGGTATTACATCTGATCATTATATGAGAATGTAGTTCTCAGTTCCTAAAGAAGAATTTATTTCTTATCTTAAAGCTTGAAAGTTGATTGAAAAGGGGTATTTGTATCATATTGTCCAAGTTAAAGATTATAACTTAGAAGAGCTTTCCTTAGAATCCATCCCCGTGGTTAATGAGTTTCTCGAGGTATTTCCTGGTGTTCCTCTCCATATGGAAATTGATTTTGGTATTGATCTTATTCTGGACAGTCAGGCAATTTCCATCCCTCCTTATAGAATGACTACGGCAGAGTTAAAAGAGCTTATTGAGCAATTAAAAGACCTCTTAAATAAAGGTTTTATCTGCCCTACTGTGTCTCTTTAGGGTGCTCCCATATTATTCGTGCACAATAAAGATGGCTGCCTTCGTATGTGTATTGATTATCACCAGTTGAATAAAGTAACCATAAATAATAAGCATTTTTTTCTAGGATCGATGATCTATTTGATCAACTTTAGGGTATCAAGTGTTTCTCTAAAATTAATCTTATATTAGGTTATTATCAGCTTAAGATTAGGAATGCATATATCCCTAAGACTACCTTTATAACTCGGTATGGTCACTATGAGTTTCTTGTCATGTCCTTTGGGTTGACCAATGCCCCAACGACATTCATATATTTGATGAATAGGGTATTTCATCTGTTCTAGAACATGTTTGTCATTATATTCATTGATTATATTTTAGTGTATTCTAAGAGTGTGGTGGATCATGTAGATCACCTCCGTGCCATGTTGCAAACTTTAAAGGATTATATTTTGTATGCCGAGTTCTCCAAGTATGAATTTTGGTTGAAAGTCATAGCTTTTCTTGGTCATGTCATCTCCAGTGAAGGGATTATGGTAGATCCATAAAAGTCCACGACAGTTAAGAAGTGGCCTAGACCTACAACTCTAACCAATATTTGGAGCTTCTTAGGTCTAGCCGATTATTATAGAAGGTTTGTAGAGAGTTTTTCCACTATATCTTCTCCAATGACCAAGTTGACCCAAAAGAAGGTCAAGTTCTTGTGGTCCGAAGCGTGTGAGGGTAGGTTTGAGAAGTTGAAAGATAAATTAACTTTGGCTTCGGTTTTGACCTTGCTCGAGGGTAGTGATAGTTTTGTGGTGTATTGTGATGCATCTCATGTCGGTCTTGGTGCATGTTGATGCAACATGTTAGGGTGGTATCCTATGCTTCTAGGCTATTGAAAGTTCATGAAAAGAACTACACCACCTATGACTTAGAGTTATTAGTCGAGGTCTTTGCTTTGAAGATTTGGTGGCATTATCTTTATGGTGCTCAAGTTGACATCTTTTCAACCATAAAAGCCTCCAATATATGTTTACTGAATCTCCAGAAAAGAAGGTGGCTTGAGCTATTAAAAGACTATGATATGAGTTTTCATTACTATTCTGATAAGGAAAATATAGTGTCTGATGCTCTTAGTAGATTGTCCATGAGAAGTGCGGCCTATTTTGATGAGGATAAGTGGGAATTGGTGAGAGATATTCACCATTTGGAAAATCTTAGAGTTTGACTTGTGGACTCTGAGGATGGTGGTGTGTTTGTGCATTCAATATCTCAATAATCTCTTGTTGTTGAGATAAAGGAGAAGTAAGTATTGGACCCTAATTTGATGAAGATTAAGAGTAATATGGGTCAACACAAAGTTGTGGACTTTGTGATTGGTGGTGATGGTTTCTTGAGGTACCAAGGTAGGCTATGTGTTTCTGATGTCGATGGATTGAGAGAAAGGGTCATGGCCAAGGCTCATGGAGCTCGTTACGCTATTCATCCCAGTTCACCAAGATGTATCAAAACCTTAGAGAGTTTTATTGGTGGAGTAATATGAAATGAGATGTGTCTAGATACGTGGCCAAGTGTATGGTATGTCAACAAGTAAAAGTTCAGCACATGAGACCCGATGGTTTGTACCAAGAGATTGTCTTACCTGAGTGGAAGTGGGAGGAAATTAATATAGATTTCATTATCAGTCTTCCTAGATATTGGAATCAATATGATTCTATTTAGGCCATCGTTGATAGAATGACCAAGTCCATCTATTTCTTGCCCATGAGAACTAATTTCTCAACAAAAGATTATTCTAAGTTGTATCTTACAGAGATTGTAAAGTTGCATGGTGCTCTAGTGTCTATTATATTGGATCGTGGTTCTCCATTTTCCTCCCACTTTTGGAAGTTGTTCCAAAGAGGTTTGGGAACTAAGGTGTGCCTTAGTACCGTATTCCACCCACAAACAGATGGATAAGTGGAGAGGACTATCCAAACATTGAAAGATATGTTACGGGCTTGTATGATTGATTATAGTGGAAGTTGGTATGACCACTTACCTTTGATTGAGTTCGCCTATAATAATAGTTAACACTTTAGTATTGGCATGGCGCCCTTTAAATCACTGTATGATAGGAGATGTCGATCTCCTATTTGGTGGTACAAAGTTGGTGAGGGTAAGTTGCTTGGCCTAGATTTAGTTCACCAAGCCTTAGATAAGGTGAAGGTGATTCGTGATAGGTTGAAAACCACCTAAAGTCATCAAATTCCTATGTGGATATGAGGCGTAGATACTTAGAGTTTAATATGGGCAATTGAGTATTTTGTAAAGTATCTCCCGTGAAGGGAGTGATACGATTTGGCAAAAAGGGAAAGTTTAGTCCCCGATATATCAGTCCCTATTTGATTGTGAAGAGGGTATGCAATATTTTCTATGAGTTGGAGTTTCCTTATAGTATGGACTCTATTCACCCAGTTTTCCATATCTCTATATTGCGGAAATGTGTGGTGATCCTTCCTTGGTTGTCCTTTTAGAAGATGTTGGTATTTCGGACACTTTGTCCTAAGAAGAGATCCTGGTGAGGATTTTGGATCGGAAAGTTTGCCGATTACAAATGCAAGAAGTGACTTTGGTAAAGGTTCTAGTGAAAAGAAGGAGCCAAGATCATTGATGTGTCATCTTGTTTAAGGAATGTATCTCTTCCTCTCTTTAAATATCTTTAATCCTGTGTATTTAACACTTGGATTAGTAGGTGTACATGGTGGTTTTGAAATCAAATGAAAAGAATTTTGTTGCCTAATGATGTATGAGACTGAATCTTGCTTAGACTTATGTTTATATGTGATATTGATGATAAATTGCATGTGTAGGTTCTTGTTATATGTGGTTTAATATGAGGGTCTTAATTAACCCTAATCTTGATAATATATACCATGGAAATGGCCTTGTTGAAGGTATGCACCCAAGGCATTTGTGAAAACATCTTAGTAAGTTATTTAGTTATATATTGTTGACGTATTGAACTAGGGCAATGGCCTGAATGAACATGGATGAATGATAAATAATGTGTTAAAGGAATTATGAACCATGTGTTATGAAATTGATAACCTTGGCTGTTGTCTAAAAAAGGATAAAGTCCCTAGATATAAAGATGAACTTAAATTATGGGTTGAACCCTAGTATGGTGAGAATGTGGCATAGAATTCTTGTATGGGTCTTGATGACCATAATTTGCTTTGTATGTTGAATTAAGTGAAGGCATTGGCCTATTGATATGGTTGGTCAATGAAGGCTCCCACAAAGAGCATGTGGTCATGTATAGTGTTGAATTAGCAGAAGTGGTTAAAGTCCTTAAATATTGTATTGACTATGTGTTGATGCATGGGCAAAGGGTCAAAGTCCTAAATGCCAACTAATGATAGTTGTGATATTTTGAGGTCAAAGTCCTTTGCCTTATGTGATGTCTTGAGGTTAAAGTCACTTTCCTTATAAAGGGTTTGAGGTTAAAGTCCCTTTCTAATGATATTGCTCGAGGTTAAAGTCATGTGCTTAAAAAGATCTCTTGAGGTCAAAGTACCTCGTAGAAGGAAATGACTTGTGGTTAACGTCCAAGTGATACATGAGGTTAGAGTCCCTTATCTAATAAATGGGCATGAGTCTGGATTCCTTGCCTAGATGATTGTAGGTGTGGTTAGAGTCCTTTGTTTGAATGAATATGTAAGCGGTTAAAGTCCTTGACTAATGAATGAGTGCGTATAGTTAAAGTCCCAGTCTAATAATAAGGTAAATGTGGCTAGAGTCCTTTGCCTATTGAGAATATGAAACTATAAGTGAAAAAGGTTTTAGTCCTCCACTTCACGTCTAATGAATGAATACTTGAGAATGATGATGAGCCTTGATATTTTGATTAGCATGTGAGATATCTATATGTATGGATTAGTGTGTGAATTAAATAAAATGTGATATATTGACTTGATATTGATTGATGATGATATTTTATCACTTATACTTGGGCTACATGCTAGCGTTTCAACCGCTAACAATCTCCGGACGCTATGTCCCCACATGACATAGGGGTTGGAGCATCTTTTTCTCTTTCTGCGTAGTGATTAGTAGATCGAAGCGGTTCATGCACTGACTTGAAGGGGTGAGCTTCCTTACCCCGGAAGATCTTCATCTCTTGGTCTGTTATGATTAGACTTTGACTCATTAAGACTTGGTTTGGCTATCGTCAGGGGCTTGTCCCTACATATACATCTATTGACTTCATTTTGTATAGAGGTATTGTGAACAATTGTTAACTTGGGTGCGAGTTATTTATTATGAATCTAATGTTGACTTATGATATTATTTCTGCAATCTTAACTTGTGAGTTGGAATTCCTTTGACTCATATTATATGATGAGAAGTTTGGGTTAGGCTATTGGGGGCGACCTCCAGTTCATGTGGGCTTAGGGTGCCCATATGACAAGGCCCGGGGTTTGGGTCATGTCAATGGTGGGACTCATTGAGTTTCGTGATTTGCCATAAATGGTATACAACATGCCCCTTGTCTATATGTTGACCTTTTCATCTCTTCCATATTTTTATTTTCCATATAATCTTCCATCTATTTTCATACTTAATAAAAGTAAATAAATTTTATTCTTTATTAAAATTTTATATTTAAAATGAAATTTTGTTTTTATTTGTTTTTTTGGTAAATTAAGAAAAATTCTCATTTTTGTTTGATAAATTTTATTTTTATCATTAAATGTATGAAATACTAATAATTAAATTTAAATTTTAAAATATAATTAATAAAATTTAATTTATTTTCCATATAATCTTTCATCTATTTTCATTTTTATTTCCCAAATATTATTGATGTATTATTTTTTTAAGATCCATATAAAATTATTTAAATCTAATATATTTAAGTATACTAATGAGATAATAATTCATGATAGTAAATTATAATTAATCTACTAAATAAAATTAAATAAGCTTTATTCTTTATTCTGATTGTATATTAAAAATAAAATTTTATTTTCTACTTGTTAAATTATAATTTTAAAATATACTTAATAAAGTTATTTAGTAAAAAGAAAAAACATACCAAACTTATGATTTTAATTGAAGAAACTTAATAACTAATCTGGTAAAGTTAATTCGATTCATAACATTCCTAGAAGTATAAAACTAAAAAACACCTTTTCTCGATGCTTACTATATTTCCAGATAATTAAGAATTTATTTAGAACATCAATAGAATCTATCTATCTATCTATCTATCTATCTATCTATCTATCTATCTATCTATCTATATATATATAAATTGTGCATACTTTATTTATATTTATTTAAATTATTATTTTGATAAAAATATAATATCATTAATTTTAATTTTTACGATATTGGGTTATGCTAACATGGGTCATTTTCCTCTAGTATTTATATATGTGTGTGTTTGAAATTTATTTATAATAATTATTATTTAGACATATTTAATTTTCTTGCAACCGTGTGAAGTGAAAACAAATTAGCTAATTTTGAAATTACTTATATCAGATATATCAGATAATTTATTTTAAGATTAGTTATCCTTGGATGAAGTTACTAAAGTGATAATATTACCCTCAAATATCATTTTCATTGTAATATTCAAGACTAAAATTAAAAGTTAAAATTTGTTCATATTTATTCAAATTAAATATGTGTCTGATTATGGGTGACAATTAGGCGGGTTGGAGCAAATTTGGATGGGTAGATCCAATATTTGGGTCAAAACGAGTTAGGCAACAAATTATGATGGGTTATATAACCCAACCCGCTCAATTCTTACTATGTTTTAATTGATTTATTTCTTCTTTTATAAACTTTTAGTGTCGAATGAAAATTATTTTTTATTATGATTATATCATATCAAATTTTAAAAAATCCTCTTAAAATATTTTAACTAGATTTCTCAAAAATTAATTCGGGTTGCATATCAACCCAAATTTTACCGCGTTGAAACATATTAATTGACATGGGTTGAACTAATAAATGGGCGAAATTAATGTTGTTGGAAAAAGCTCTCTACCCTTAAAACTCCAACGTAAAAAAACCCTAGGTTTGGTACCACCGTCCGATGGCCATCGACCATTCTTCACCGGGGATTGGCCAATACCCTAATGAATCTTTAGTTGCAGTTCTCACAACTGGAAGGAATTATGCAGCCACATTATAACCAGAAGCAGCAAAAAGAGCTGACATTCCCATCAAACATTGACGTACTTGCATGGAGAACCGAGAGTGGTGTGGGAAGAGGAGGAAGTGTCCCAAATGATTATTAATGAAGATCTAGAGTATTCCATTGTGGGAAAGTTCTCGTATGGATGACCTGACATTCAGGAATTGAGGAAACTCATCCAAAAACAATGGAACTAAAGGGGGATGTCAATATAGGTTTACTATGTAATAGATATATTCTAATAAGAGCGTCAAGGATGGAAGATTATGTCAATCTATAATCGAAACCTATGTTTTATATTGCGCACAAAAATTAGAATTATCTCATGAGAATATTGAAGTGGGATCCTTTGTTTGATCCAAAAGAAGAGACATCAATAACTATTGCATGGATATCATTACCGGCTTTACCACCAAACTTCTTTGGCAAAGAAACCATTTTTTGTTTGGCAGCAGCAGTGGTCAAGCCTTTACAAGTGGATATGGCTACCAATAATAAAAAAAGATGTAGTTGTGCAAGGGCGAAAGTGGAAGTAGATCTTTTAATTGAATTACCAAAGCATGTTAATGTTGGAATTAAGAAGAAGTCAGGGGAGATAGTAGCAAAGTGGATCAAGAGAAAGTATGACTATCTTCCAAAATATTGTAAAAACTACAAACTGCAAGGGCATAATGAGAAGGAATGTTTTGTTTTGCATCCAGAGTTATATACCAAAGAAGAAGAGAGTGAAGACAACGAGGAGGTTAATAAGACTCATGACATAAAAAGGTAAAAAAAGGAAAAAAAAGAGCTGAAAGAGTGAGATAAAGATAAAGGTAAAGGAAAAAATAATGCTAGCAATTTTCAAGAACAAAGAAGATGGAATGGTGGTAAAAGAGGTGGATTTCATCATAAAGGAGGTATGGTACAGAGGTGGAATCAAAGAGACAAAGTGGTGAATGAGGAAGTACTAATTACAGCAACAAGTTTGATGTTCTCATTAATGAAGCTTCTGACAAGTAAGGAAGGGACAAAGACAATCAAAGACAGGATTCTCAACAAATGAAAAGCACCACTCATTTATCAACCAAGGGAGCAACAAAGAAGTAGGAGAAAAGGTCTAAAATAAAATGGGTGAAAGAGATATTTGAGGTTGCAAAAGGTAAAGATTATAATCATCAGAACAAAGGTAGCAAAAGAATAGTTTAGTACAAGAAGATGGAAAGCAAAGAAACCACAATAACAGAATTGAAGAGGAGAAACAAGTAACATCTTTGAATGAGAAGAATGATGGATATAATAGAGGTAGCTAACTTACAATAGGAGTGACAAAATTAGAATACAAAAGAGAGTGGTGATAAATACAAAGAGCCACCAAATGATCAACTAAAACTAACTTTGAAGGTGGAGGGTGAAAAAACTTCAACTGGAGGCCATGGTCCAACAAATAAAGCAGGGGAACATAGATACATAAAAGATATGACACAAGCTAATAAATAAGGAGGAAGAAAAGAATGAAGAAGAAGAAGAAGAAGAAGAAGACATGCAAGAGAATATCTCAGAGGTTGGTTCTAAAAAGAGTTTATCTCCTAGACATATAGAGAATTAAGAGTAGGAAGGATAAACAACAAAGTGTCCAAGATTAGAAGTACAATGAGTAGCTCAGTTAAACCTACTACTTCTAAATAATGATTGAACACCTATTTTTTTGGAATATAAGATTAGTCAATACTCAAAATTCCTTTAATAGAGTAATTGATCTTAAAAAAGATATAAGATTTTTTTATAGCTCTTTTGGAACCTTTCCAGGGGCCACAAGAATTAGATGTATATAAAAGTAAGTTAGGGATGCAGAATGCAATAATGAATTGTTCTTCAAAGATTTGGATCTTTTAGAATGATGATTGGGAAGGGAAAGTAGAGTATAACACTCAATAGCAAATAACTATCCACTTTGTACTTTCTGCTAACAGGAAAGAGCCTTGGATAACCTTAGTCTATATTAGATGTAGTGTTTTGAAGAGGTTAGAATTGTAGGAGGAGCTGGAAGAGATAAGCAAAGACATTCATAAGCGTGGATAGTTGGGGGAGATTTGAATGTCATTCTAAATGAGGAAGAGAAACTTAGAGGTCTTGATGTTACTTTTGATGAAATAATAGATTTTGCACAATGCGTGAATAATTGTGCACTTTAAGAATTAGTTTACAAAGGAAGTTAATACACTTGGTGGAATGGGAGAACAGAGGAGTAGTGCATTTTCTACAGGCTGGACAAAATTTTGTGTAATCCATAGTTTATGCAGGAAAGACCTAATTCAGAGGTTGAGCATTTGATAAGAGATAGATCATATTATAGTCCACTTTTATTAAAGTGTAATGGGAATTAAAAAAGGGTATTGAAACTTTTTAGGTTTTTAAACTTTTGGGCACAACACAACAGTTTTAAAGAGGTGGTCAAAACAAATTGGAGTATTTTAGTCCAAATTAGTCCTTTTCAATTTTTAATGAAAAGTTGAAGAATTTATGGAAGGTTCTTGCAAAATGGAGTAGCAGTCCTTTTCATATTTTTAATGAAAAGCTAAAGAATTTAAGGAAGGTTCTTATAAAATGGAGTAGAGATACTTTTGGTAATATATTTCACAAAGTGTCAACTCTGGAAGACATTCTAAGAGTGAAAGAATTACAGCTAGAAATAAACTATTTTGAGGAAAATAGAATGGAACTGAGGAAAGCAGAAGAAGAACTAAGGAAGCATTATCAACTCGAGGAAGAATTTTGGAAACAAAAGTCTGGAATGACATGGTTCAAGGATGGAGAAAGAAGCACTAACTTTTTTCACAATTATGTTATGGGCAGAAGGAAGAGACTCTTTGTTCAAAATATAGAAAATGAACAAAGAGCAATTTTATAGGAACTAGACAGTATTATGGAAAAAGTAGTTAATTATTTTAAAAAACAATTTATGGAGTATAAAAAGAATGAGGATTATAAATTGCTTGATTATATTCCAAGTATCATTTTAGCTGACCAGAAAGAGGAGATGGATAGAATACCATCAGATAAGGAAATCAAATAAGAAGTATTCTCACTTAACAGTGATAATGCTTATGGTTCGAATGGGTTCTCAGGAAGGTTTTTTCAGAGCTGCTGGGATGTCATCAAGGAAGATGTGATCAACTTGGTTATAGCATTTTTTGTAGATATGAACTACCTAGGTATGTAACTCATACTAATCCAGTGTTTATACCTAAAAAAGAAGTGGTCAAGAGGTTTGCTGATTTGAGGCCAATAAGCTTAAGCACATATATTAGTAAGGTCATATCAAAAGTAATTCATGGAAGATTGGTGGAACTATTACCAATGATTATTTCACATAATCAACTGGGTTCATGAAAGGGAGAAGTATTGCTGAGAATGTATTATTGACTCAGGAAATAGTCAGGGATATAAAAAGGAGGGATAAATATCATAATATTATAGTCAAGCTGGATATAACTAAGGCTTATGATAGAGTTACATAGATTTATATGACTAAGGTGTTAGGGAAGTTTGATTTCATAGAAAGAATCATAGATATGATTTGGAGATTAATGTCTAATAACTAGTATTCTGTATTGGTTAATGACAAATCATATGGTTTCTTTTAATCCACTAGGGGTCTCAAACAAGGAGATCCTTTATCCCCTTCCCTTTTTATTATTAATGCTGAGGTGTCAATAAGAAATCTTAACAAACTACATGAAGACCAAACTTTCATTAGATTTGGCATGCCTAAGTAGAGTGAAAAGATCAACCATCTAGATGATACTATCTTGTTTTTCTAAGGACATAAAGGATCGATAAGAAAGATGATGAAAGTATTGGTTAATTATGAGAATGTTTCCATTCAACTTATTAATCTCTCAAAAAGTTTTTTATATATACATAAGAAAGTACTGCTATCTACTAAAGGAGATCCTTTATCCCCTTCCCTTTTTATTATTAATGCTGAGATGTCAATAAGAAATCTTAACAAACTACATGAAGACCAAACTTTCATTAGATTTGGCATGCCTAAGTAGAGTGAAAAGATCAACCATCTAGATGATACTATCTTGTTTTTCTAAGGACATAAAGGATCGATAAGAAAGATGATGAAAGTATTGGTTAATTATGAGAATGTTTCCGGTCAACTTATTAATCTCTCAAAAAGTTTTTTATATATACATAAGAAAGTACTGCTATCTACTAAGAGCAAAATAAGGAGAATTATAGGTATTGCTATAGGTACCTTTCCATTTACCTACATGGGATGTCCAATCTACTATAGAAGAAAGAAGAAAATCCATTTTTAGTAATTGATTCAAAAAGTGAAGAGGAGGATCTTATCATGGCACAACGGGCTTTTAACATATGGTGGGAGATAAATTTTAATCAGAAATGTTCTACAATCTTTACCTATCTATTTGATGTCAGTTATGAATCCTCTAAAATGGGTTTTTGATCAAATTCATAAGTTAATGGCTAAGTTATTTTAGAGAAAACCAGGGGGATTAAAAGGTAAACACTGGATAACATGGGATCAACTGTGCAGACCTATGAATGAGGGAGGAGTAGGCTTAAGGTCACTTTATTCAGTAGTTGATGCTTTATTTGCAAAGCTTTGGTGGAATTTTAGGACCTCTTCTGGATCAATATGGAGCAAATTTATATGGAACAAGTACTGTAAAAAGAAACATCCAGTGATAGCACAAGGTCTAGGTGCATCATCAATTTGGAAAAAACTTATTCAAGTAAGAGAAAAAGTGGAGCATAACATATGGTGCCAAATTAAATTAGGAGAGGCTAGTTTCTTGTTTGATAACTGGACAAAAAAAGGAGCTTTGTATTATATTGAGGATCATGATCAAGGAGAAGTGGAAATAGATGTAAAGCAGTTCATAAGGCAAGGGAGATGGAAAAAGTTAATGCTCATCCTGTACTTGTCTTGTCTGAAGAAATAGTGGATTATATAGTAAGAAATGTCATTCCTTCTTTGCAGAATGATACAAGGGATAGATCTTGGTGGATGGGAACTCATCATGGTAACTTTAGTGTACAAACTGCATGGGAATTATTAAGAGCCAAAAATAAAAAAAGGGAAGAACATATGCAAATCTGGAACAAGGAGCTACCTTTCAAAATGATTTTTTTCTTATGGAAAGTTTGGAAGGCAAGAGTTCCTACAGATGACAATCTGTAGAGATGAAGGTGAACTTAGTGTCTAGATGCTGGTGATATGAGAAAAGAAAGCAGGAAATAATGGAACACCTTTTTCTAACATCCTCAATAGCCTTAAAGCTAAGGAGGTTCTTTGCTAATTTTGCAGGTATTAAGGATGAAAGGAGACAACTGGCTCATCAATTGAAGATATGGTGAAATTATCAAGGACCAAGGAAAAAGCAACAAGTATGAAAGGTGATTCCTGCATTAGTCATTTGGGCATTATGAAAGAGGAGAAATACTATTAAGTATAGAGGTAATACAACCTTTGCAGGGATGGTTTCCCAAATTGAACGAAGTGTTACTTATATGCTGAAGAAGAGATATGAGTGGTCAGGCATGACAATTATAAAATGGGAAGATATGATCAATTTTTTCACAAAGTATAGACCAAGGAATTTCTATCACTTGGTGAAATGAGAACCATCAGAAAATGGAGTCATCAAGTGCAATACTGATGGAGCTTGTAGAGGGAACCCAGGTCCTGGAGCTTATGATTTTTGTCTGAGGAATGCAGAAGGAGATTTGTTATATGCCCAAGAAAATAACATTGGTATTACAGCTAATGTTATTGCTGAAATGAGGGCAATACAAGAAGCAATTAAGTACTGCAGGGAGAATAACTTTACAAAAGTGAAGGTTGACTCAGATTCTTTATTGATAATCCAAGTGATTAAAAGAGTATGGAAAGTTCCATGGGAGGTGGTTGAGCTTCTGGATGATATAAGGAGAAACAAGGAACAAGTTGAGCTACAAGTTAGTCACATATACAGAGAAAGGAATGATCTTGCAGATTATATAGCTAATTTAGCTGTTGACACAATCAGTAAGTTGAGTTTTCATTCATTCCAATAGTTACCAAACAAAGGGAGAAAAATTATCAACACAGAAAAGGCGAAAATACTATCATTACAGATAAGCACTAAGTACATAAAGCCACATGCAGAGTTTGGGAAACAGTGATAGAGCACCTAAAGGTGCAAATTCTAAGCAGCTACAATATTTACATTAGGTGTTCCTAAATCCAGGATCTAGAACTGCTAATCAGATAGCTAATTAAAGTTAGCACAAAATACATCACCAAAAGCAAAGGGGAACGACATCATCTTGAGCAAATGATTAAAGAAAGTCAGCAATAAGCCTAGATGTTGATACAACAACAAACCTATCAAACAAGTGATTTTTTGAGTAAGCTGTTGATGTTTTGTGAGTAAATTAGAAGAGTAGGAAAAAGAATACCTCTGGAAGCAGCTTCGGTTGGCTTTCTCCTCATCAAACAACCTTCACAATCTACACAACCCACCTGCCTACACATACAACCAGAGTTGGTGATGGAAGCAAGATTCATAACAGTTAAAGAAGAAGAATAAATTTACCTTGGTTAAGATACATATCATGTGCTATAAGAGAAATTTGTATATTCATGAGAATAGAGGCATAACTGACCCAAAACAGGACATCCATCAATGAGGAGTTTCACCAAAAACAAAGAGGCAACATAGAAGAGGAAGCAAAAATGGAAAGTGCACTCTTTTTTTTACAGAGTGAAATCTTTTTATAGTGGTAGGGTTTTAGAAATTGGGCTTGACCCAAACAATAGTTATTTTGTGTATTTTGCATTTATCAGATTTGGATTTGATTTTGATTATTAATAAAATGGCTATGCGGCCAAATAAAAATTGAATAAAAAAATAAATAAATGGGGGAATCAATAACCAATTCAAACTTGAACGAATTGGATCGGATTGAGTTTAATTTTGCCACCTCTATGTCAGATTATCATTGTATATCTGATTTTTGATTCATTAAAGTCAAACAAATTAATAGTTCCAAATAACCTAGGAATTATTAATCATTGTATTATAACATAAACATTACTCCCTCCATTTAAAAAAGAATGACCTAGTTTTTATTTTTGTCCGTTTAAAAAAGAACGACCCCTTTCTTTTTTTGGCAATACTTTAATTTGAACTTTCCCACATGATATGTTTAGGACCACAGGATTAAAGAATATTTTGGTACATTTGACACAACTTTAATTTAAGGATACAATATTTAAAAGTTTTCTTTATTTTCTTAAACTTTGTGCCAAGTCAAAGTAGGTCATTTTTTTTAAAATGAAAAGATTACAATTTTAATAGGAAAAAGGGTTTAATATACATATTTATTTTTATTTATTAGCTAAGTTTGACTCTAGTTATACTATAGGGATTAAAATACCCTTAACATTACCAAAATATTTAAAAACACCCCTAATTTGAATGAAAATCCCCAACCAACTAAAATAATCCAATTCCAATTGAAATAACATATATTTCTCTTTAAATCCAACTCAAAACCACATAAATTAATTTAAAGGAAAAATACAAGGGGTAGTCATTAGGAAAAATATTGGCCTAAATTTGGCACATGTACCACTAAATACATTTTGGATAAAATAATAAAAACTTATAATCAAACTTCTCTTTCTAATTCAACTGTGTTTGCTTATAATTGGATACCATTTACACTAGGAAATTATATGGGATGAGTCTCATATTGAATGATTTGCTTTTTCGTCCCTCATAAGAAATGTCTTAAAGACTAAACTTTTTTCCCTTTTATGTATAAAAAGTATGTTTTGGACCCTACATACCTCAAATATTTTTATACTTTTCATGCTCATTCATCTCTCAGCTTCTGTTTTTATTTCTTTTTTTTTCTTTTTTATTTATTTTTATTTTTTCTTATTTTAATTCAGTTGTGTCAATATTTATTTATTTATTTACTTATTCTCAAATATTATTTATTTTTTATTTCTCTTTTTTTAAAAAAATTATTTGTCTCAACCTTAATTTTTCTTTTATTTTTTTCTTTTTATCTTTTTTTCCTCAAACTTTAGTTTTTTTTTTTTTGTTTTTCTCAATCTTTAATTTTTTTGTGTGTTATTCTTCTCTTTTTTCTTTTGTATTAACCTTTATTCTTTTTTTCTTTTTTTTCTCAATCTCTATTTTTTTTTCTTTCGATCTTCTATTATATTTTGCTAATGAATAGAAAGTTGGATAATCCGAAAATAATTTAAGAAAATATTTGAATCTCTATGTTTTTTTCTTTGACATGGAAGTTAATTTAAGGGCGTAACTAATTTTTTAAAAGTCCTTTGGGATAAGTCTTGTCTTTAAGAAATAATTATAGAACATCTCATAAATCAAGACGTAATATGGTATTATCAAATCTTGTCCATTGGGTGTCTTATGTTTGAAAGTCCTTGGGCTAAGTCTTGCCCCTAAAGAAAGAGTTATAGAATATCTCATAAATCAAAACACAATGTGGTAGTGTCAACTCTTTCCATGGGACATAACTTATTTTTCAAAATTTTTTGGGCTAAGTGTTTCCTCTAAAGAAAGAGTTATAGAATATCTTAGAAATAAAAAACACAATGTGGTAGTGTTAACTCTTGACCATGCGATGTAAATTTTTGTTTGAAAGTTCATGGGCCCAGTCTTGCATCTAAGGCAAGAGTTATAGGACATCTCATTTATCAAGACACAATGTGGTAATGTCAACACTTGCCCATGGGGCATAACTTGTTGTTTGAAAGTCCTTGAGCTAATTCTTTCCTTTAAGGCACGAGTTATAGAGTATCTAATAAATTAAGATACAATATGGTAGTTTCAAATCTTGCCTATGGGGCGTAACTTATTTGAAAGTCTCTAGGCTACGTTTTGCCTCTAAGAAAAGAGTCTTTGAACATATTATAAATTAAAATACAATGTGGTGGTGTTAATCTTGCCCATGGGGTGTAACTTGTTATATAAAAGATCTTGAACTAAGTCCTGTATCTAAGACAAAGTTATAGAATATCTCATAAATCAAAGGATAATGTGATAGCGTCAACTCTTCCCCGTGGGCATAACTTTTTGTTTGAAAGTCATTGGGCTAAATCTTGCTTCTAACGCTAATTTATAGAACATCTCATAAATCAAGATACAATGTAATAGTGTCAACTCTTGCCCATGGGTATAACTTTTTGTGTGAAAGTCGTTGGACTAAGTTTATCTCTAAGGCAAGAGTTATAAAATATCTCATAAATAAAAATACAATATGACAGTGTCGACTCTTGCTCATGAGATGTAAGTTGTTGTTTGAAAAACCTTGAGGCTAAGTCTTGCCTCTTAGGTAAGATTTATAGAACATCTTATAAATTAAGACACAATATGATAGTGTCAACTTTTACCCATAGGATGTAACTTATTGTTTGGAAGAAACTAAAGAAAGAAAAAGAAAAAACATAATAAAAGTTGAGGAAAAAGAAGAAAAAAGAAAGAAAAAACATAAATAAAATAAAATAAAATAGAGAAAGGGAAAAAACTAGAGGTTGAGAGGATAAAAGGAAAAAAATAAAAGAAAAAAAGGATTGAGGAAAAAATAAAAAATGAGGAGAAAAAGACAAAATAAAAAAAAATCTGAGAAAACTAAAAAAAAAAACAGAAAAGAAAAAGTAAAAATCAATGACAAACAAAAAGAGAAAAATAAAAAATTAGAAGTTGAGAGGAGAAAAGAAAAACAATAAACATTAGAGAATTTTTTTTTTATAAAAAAAGAAAAAAAGAAATAAAAATTAAAGAAAAATAAAAAGTGAAAAAAATAAAAGTTGAAAGATAAATAAGCATGAAAAGTTGTTTAAAAATATTTGAAGTATAGAGAGGTAAAAAAAGTATTTATTCTATA
The DNA here is from genome assembly GCF_002878395.1 of Capsicum annuum. NCBI lineage: Eukaryota > Viridiplantae > Streptophyta > Magnoliopsida > Solanales > Solanaceae > Capsicum > Capsicum annuum. The sequence goes on along the minus strand of NC_061119.1, from coordinate 83,371,403 downwards.
AATAAAAAAGAAGGAAGAATAATTTTGTAGAACTTTTCTTATGAAGGACAAAAAAATAAAGTCATCAATTAGGATGCCATTTCTGTAGTTTACCCCTTTTATCCCCTTAACCAACGCCCAAAAAAATCTGTCTGTAATTTCTTTGAAACATGTTTCGTTTTCTTCAATTTGTTGTATTTTTTTCAGCATTTGTGTATGTGAGCTAAAATTGGATAGCAAAGTGCTATTCTTTTTATTTTTTTTTGCAATTTGCTCAGATAAAATTAACAGGGTATCATTTGTAGAAGGGTTTTGGGTTTGGGTCAGGGCCTGGGTCTGATAGAAAGTGTACACTTGAAAAGTTTCATTACTAAGATTTTTATTTTTTTTTCCCCACAAATTTCGACCATTAGAACTTAATAGCATTTAATTACTTTGTGCTCTTTGAAAACATAAGTTTATTTGTTTCAAGAAAATAAGTTATTTATTGAGAAGATGATGGGTGTAAAAAAATCTTTCTTTGCTTTAAATATGTAGATTCTTCTAAAATTAATGGATTATTTTATACTAGTAATTTGTCAGAGAATCAGAAGCCATTGGACAGAGAGTATAAAATTGTATTAATACATATTTGCTTAAGATTTCTGTGGATAAAAACTATATAATTGTTATATAAAATATGTATCTGAAAATTATTGCAGTTAAAGGTGTATACGAAGTGTATAGAGATTATAAAATTCTTGTATAAAATATGTATTTGTATAAGATTTCTATGATTAGATACAGTATAATTATTGTATACAATATGTATCTTAATAATTATTGTAGTTAAAAGTTTTATAGGATGTATGTAGAAACTACGTAATTGTTGTATAGAAATTGTATAATTTTTGTATAGAATATGTATTTGTATATTGTCACAACCCAGAATCTGAGATCATGATGATACCTAACCCGACCCAATCTTGGCCGGTAAGCCTAATTCCACAAGAGATATGAAAGATGAAAAGAATATAGCCAATAATCAAATACGAGACTTTAGAATAAAGTCATGCTTAATATAATAAAGACAACTCAATATCTAAAATTAATACAATTCCAATACTCGAAATCTAGTGTCATGCATAAAGAACACTAAATACAACATAGAATATGAAAGCATAATATCCATCTCTGGGAACAAAATAAAGACATAAGAAACTAGATGAAGCCAGGGCGACTTCAAAGAGAAAGATCACCCTGACTTCGAAGATCCCAAAACTGCAAGGTGATTGCTATTTGGGGATCACACTCCAACCTGAATCTACACTAAAAAGGTACAAAAATCGGAGTGATTACGGTCCATTTGTACCAGTAAGCATCATAGACCGACCAAGCAAAGTAGATAACTAAACATATAAAGGAAACTATGAGCATCCACCTGTATATTAAAAATATTCCAACGATGGCTCAAGCTATATAATTCCTAACAATGTAATAATAGAATTACAATAGCAATCTATGAGATGTTAATAAGACAAATATACATATGAAGAAGACTAAAATAAACGATATTAATCACATAAAAGAATGCAATATAGTGCAATATGATGGTATGCCATGTTTGCAATAATCATATATTTCACCTCATATACACCTTCCGAGCCTATGCTTCAAAGAGATGACCCATGGGGGATTCATAACCCATATGACCCATGAGGGATTTACAACCCATATACTGTTATAATCTCATCAATTAACCTTATTCGCACATTCCTCAATTATGATTTTTATAAAGTATCTCATTTACTTCAAATCACTGTTCCTCAATGTTATCAATTCTATTAACATGGATAAATAAATGAGTATTTCTGCTCATAACCAACTCAACACATATAATAAATTAACTCGACAATGGTATAAATAAACACAAGTCCCTTAAATCTTACTAGATCATGATATAAGTCCTCTCATGAAAATATAGTAGTACAGAACCATGTGAAGCATAATATCAATCCAAGCCACCACACGGGCATCACAACAATGATAAAGAAAAAAAATGCTCAAACAATACCAAGACCAACCCTCGCACGGACATCTCAATGATAATAATCTCTTCGGTAAATAATAACGTTCACATAAGCCCCCACATAGACAACATGATAAAACAATGATCTAAAAAGATGAATATCACAATAAAATTTCCAACCCCAGAGCGTACTTTACATAAATTATTATCTACCCAGGTCGGTCTAAAGAAAGTTAAGCTATAATCTATCTCAAAAGTCGAAGCACAAGTATGGATCATCAAAAAGAGCCTTTACCTTTAGAACGACTTTAGAACACTCTTAATCTATCAAAAATAGATTATATATGAGATTATGAGTCGATCGATACCAATATTAGCACACTTTAGTTTCAGGTCTAAAATCACTTCAAAAATTGACCCCAAACATAAGAAAATAGAACTTGAATTTTAATAAAGAATCTTATTACCAATACTTTATGGGTTCTAAATATGAAAACCCATAAAAATAAGTTGAAATTGAGTTTAAAATTATTGAAAAGAAAAATTCTCACTTTATCAGGTAAAACCCAAAATCTTAAGTTTAAATTTCAAGTTTTGAAGATGTTTTTGCTAAATAATCAATGAGTGATGCTAGAAATTTAGTTTAGAAGCTTACCCAAGTAAGTGTGAAGAAAACACACTTTGAAATTGCCCATACCGAGGTCCCAAAGCTTAAAAATGGTGTTGGAATCATAAAAATAGGATATTTATACTGTTCTGTAATAGTACCTCACGATCGCGATCCATCTCATAAATTGCGAGGTTAACTGTTGACCATGACTAAAATGGTCATTGCATAGCCATAGAGAGCCACGCGATCATGGAAATAACCCAACCTGGACCACACAAAAATGTTCTGAACATACCTTTAGAATTCATTTAAGAAGCCACAAAACAACCGATAGTGGTATAAGGCTAATTCAGATGTTCCAAACTCAATGAAATTATCAAATTTACAAAAAGAGGTCTCTATTAATAATTTATACCTCGAGAACACCTTTAGACCAAATAAACTAGTTTCTCATCTAAAAGCACAAAACTCAAACTATAATCTCAGAACATGGGCCAATCATGCAACTAGCCCAAAAATGATATTTTAAATCTCATGGAACTGAGAATTACCATTTGATGCTCAGATCATAAAATTTTGATTGAAGTCAAATATATTACTTTAAAGGCTACTCAAAACCTCAAACTCACATAATTCATCCCGAATGCTTCGAGGACCGTGCCAACTATCCTCACAACTCATAAATGATATAAAATAATATAGGGAAGGGGAAAATGATCAAACACAAAAAATCTAAAAATCACCATGGGTATTGTCACATTATCCACCACTAAAACACACGTTCATCCTTCAAAGAAAAATAAAAAAAGTACCTGAATCGGTAACAAGCTGGGGGTATCTACTCCGAATATTGGACTCAACATCCCAAGTTGCCTTCTTAATCATCGATGTCTCCACTGAATCTTGACAAAATCAATACTCTTGGATCTCAACCTTCTTTATCTACTTATTCAAAGTAGCAAAAGGCTCCTTCTCATAGGATAAATAATGGTCTAATGCAACTGAATTCCACCAAATCCCATGATAATCATCAAGACACTATCACTTTAATATCGAGACATGGAATACCAAAAAAATAACTGACATGTTCAGAGGTAGAGCCAACCTATATGCTATAACTCCAATATTCTTAAGAATCTCAAAAAATTTTAGACTAAGCTTCCTTTTCTTTCCAAATCTCATCACATCATTCATGGTGATACCTTCAACAAAACACGTTCACTAAGCATGAATGCCGCATCACAAACCCATTGATCATCATAACTTTTTTGCCTACTCTTAGCAGCCATAAGCCTCTACTAAATCAATCTCACTCAGTCTATCAAGTCCCTCAAGAAGTAAGTGCCCCAAGTCTAACCACGAAAGAATCAAATCATCCTACGGGGGATCTGCATTTTCTCCCATACTAAGCCTTAAAATATGCCATCTAAATACTGGAATAATAACTATCATTATAGGAAAACTCTGCTAAGGGAAAGAACTAGTCCCAATGACCACCAAATCCATAACACATTTGATACTTATCCTCTAACGCATGAATGTTCAACTTTGACTAGCCATTTATCTGAGGGTGAAATACCATGCTCATCCCAAGCTGGTTACCCAACTCTCTTTATATAAAACTCCAAAAGTTTAAGGTAAAATGTGTACCTCTATTAGAAATAATAGAGGTAGGCACACCATGCAACTGAAAAATCTCTCAATTGTAGTCTTGGCCAACTTTTCTGCATTGTAGGTTGCCTTCCTAGGTAAAAACTGCATTGATTTAGTCAACCCATTCACAATTATCTAAATGAAATCAAATTTCCTCAAAATCAAAGATAGGCAAACCACAAAGTAATCCTCTTCTATTTCTACTCTGGGATAGGTATCCGCTGCATCATACCACCCGATTGTTGATGCTCATACTTTACTTGTTGATAATTTAAAAACTTGGCCACAAACTCCACAATGTTTTTTTCATCCCACACGACTAATAATGTTGCTTTGAGTTATGGTACATTTTAGTTGCTTATGGATGAGTAGAATACCTCAAATAATGAGCTTCCTCCAAGATCATTCTAATCCAACCACCAACTCTCGACACACAAATATAACCATTAATCCTTAAAATATATTTGAGATTAAGAGATGCCGCCTCTGCCTCACCACTCAACACTTCATCACATATCACTGTCAGCTTCTCATCATCAAACTGTTGACCTCGAATCTACTCCATTGATGATGACTTATCCTTAACATACTCCAAAAAATACCCATGTGCTAAAATATGAAGTTGAATTAATTGGTTAGCCAAAGACTGAATATCTAAAGCTATAGATTGCTCCTCTACCAAAAGGTAAGGCAAACTTTCCATACTCATCGCCTTTCACTCAAGGCATCTACTACTGTATAATACTTTCCCAGATGATAAAGAATAGTGAAATTATATTCCTTAAGCAACTCCAATTGCCTATGCTGTCCCATGTTAAGATCTCACTTGCTGAAGAAGTATTAAATGGTATGATGATCATAGAAAATATCACAATGAACCCCATACAAATAGTAACACCATAATTTAAACACAAATATAATCACAACTAACTCTAAATAATGGGCAGGGTTAATCTTCTTATAAACCTTCTGCTGTCTAAAAGCATTGAATATCACCTTAGCTTTCTTCATAACACACTACCCAAGATAATTATAGAAGCATAATAAAACATAGGGAAGACCACACCCTCCTCAGGAAAAGTCAAGATAGAAGCTGAAGTCAACAACTCCTTGAGATTTGGCAACTCCTTTCACAATCATTTGAACACTATAAAATAATATTTTTTTAGTAAAATTAGTCAAAGAAGTAGTAATGGAAGAGAAGCCCTACGCAAACTATTTATAATAAGTATGCAAACCTAATAAAACTCTAAATCTCAATAGAATAAGTAGGTCTAGCCCAATCATACACCGTTTCCACCTTGGTTTGATCAAGCATAACACTATTTTTTTCACCACATGGCCTAATAAAGGAACAAAATCCAACCAAACTAACACTTGGAGAATTTGGCATACTGCAGCTCATCTCTAAATTTTTGAAGTATGACACTCAAATGCCTCATATGTTAAGCCTTATTCTTAGAATTAACCAAGATATCATCGATAAACATAATTATAAAAGAATTAAGATAAGGCCAAAATACTCTATTTATCAACTTTATAAATAGCAACAGAGTGTTAGACAACCTAAAAGACATAACTAATAACTCATAGTCAACATATCATATCCTAAAACTTGCATTTAGAATATATTAAGTCTCAATCTTCAACTGATGGTAACCAGACCATAAGTCAATCTTAGAAAACACTATTATCCCCTGAAGCTAATCAAGCAAGTCATTGATATGTAGAAGAGGATTTACAAACAAGATATGAGCACTTCAAGGAGAAACACTCGGTCTAATGAACCCTGTACTAACTAAGTCCTCTAATTGCTTTTTAATTTCTTTAACTTAGATAAGGCCATCTTATAAGGAGGAATAGAAATAGGTGTAGAGACCTACTCTACATCGATAGAAAAATAAACATCCCTATTTAGAGAAACACCAAGTTAGTCCATAGGAAAGATGCCTATGAAATCTCTAACAACTTTTATGAAGTACAAAAGAGGTGGTGAATAACACCTCTTTACTGCGATAAGCACAAAGAAAAGATATAACCCCTTTTGGACACAAACTAGGAGTATTCTTTAACTCTAATCTCAGCACACCTTGAATAGCTTAGCTAAGGTCTTATTTTGGCATAGTTGTCCAAAACTGCATGATTAAAAGAAAACTAATCCATACCTAATATGACATCAAAGTTAAAAGTATCAAGGGTGATCAAGTCTACTCGAGTCTTATGCCTTCAAAGAGTCACTACACATGATCGATACATATAATCCACCGCTAAAGAATCATCTATCGTGGTAGAAACATGAATGGGTATAGCCAAGGACTTATACATAAAATCAATAATAAAAGTAAAATATGTAGATACAAAATAGAATATAGACCCAAGGTCAAACAACACTGAAGCAAGATCATGTCAAACTAGGATGATATTTGTAATCTTAGCATAAAAGGCCTCTACTTTAGGTCTCCGTGGAAATATATATCATTGTCCACTCTTGCTACAAGACCGAACAAATGCTCATCTACTACCACTAGCTCCTTAAGCTCCACCTCTGGTACCTCTAGATCCATCTTTACTACCCTATGTACCCCTTCTGGCTTCTTATACATGCATCAAGTAGATTTGAAGCTGAGAACCCTATTACAGAGGACCCATTGCATGTTAGGGAAATCTCTTATAAAGTGTCCAAACTCATCACAAAAAATATTCCCTACCAGATGAATTATATTGTGAGGGCCCCAAAAAAACTAGAACACTCACCCTTGGGATGCATAAACTGATCTCTAACTACTTAAAGACTCAAAATACTAACCCATTATATTAATTCTTCAGATATTCCTAAATTGGTCTACTGTGGTAACTATGGGAACATCTGCCTAAAAATCTCCACCTCAAGATGAATGACCATTGAAATTACCATATCAACATCCCCTGTTAACACCACTATTCTTAGCACCCTTGTGAATAGTCTTGATCCTCTTGGAATAGTCCATAATGATTTGAAATAAGCCACCTAAAGTCACTAAGTGAGCTATCGCCAATTGATAAAAAGTAGTCAAATGCTTAACAAATTTTTTAATCCTCTCAAACTTTTTGGAGATACTATTTATGGCATACTTGGACAATGAATAAAAGTGAGCCTCATACTTATCAATAGTCATAGAGCCTTAATCCCTACCATCGAACTCATTCCTTAGCATGTCCCTCAAGAGAAAAGGCATAAACCTCTCTAGGAAAATCTATGGTAACTAGGTCCAAGTCAAATGAGGGGAACCTACTGGTCTACAACTGAAAAAAGATCACTACCACTGCTTAGCTATAAGATAACACTCAACTTACACATCAATTTAAGTATAAGATAGATGTCGTCAATATATACCCAACAAGAGTCGGGGTCAAATCCATGAGAAGTGTGAACTAGCTTTTAATGCTTATGTGTGTTGAGAGTTACTATCTGTTAACCCATAATACAACATTTAAATAAAATATAATAGTAAAATGAGGCGATTTTAATTCAAAAATTTGTTGAAGACAATTGAAAAAATAGTACTAACAATAGATTGAACAATTGAAAGGTATACTTAATTGAGAGGAACCTTGGGTTTATGCTATCCTAAGTGGTGCACATGCATAGGTAATAGAGAGTTAGTCTAAGTTTTAGATGAGGATTTTTGGTAGGCTAGATTTAGGGTATTTGTGTTAACCTTTTGATAAAACACTAAATTTCACTCACGGATTCTTTCAAACACCTCATGATCATGACAAGTTTACCAATACATTACCTCAAACTATTATCCTTATTCTAAGATGATGCTTATGAACATAGCTAATTCAACTAACACTGTTATTTATAAGACAATATAAGAATTAAGAAAATTCAAGTTGTTGTTCTCAAATATCCCTTACCCACATCCCTATTTTAGGAATAATATGGGATCCTTAGGCAATTGGGGTTTTCACTCCCAATACTCAATTCAAACATGGCATAAAAGTGAAACTCAAAATAATTAACTAGTTATTTGGACTAGAAATCAACACCCATACATTATCCACTACTTAATCAAACATAACTTTAATAAATGGATTTAGTTGCTTATAAAAGTATAGAGAAGAGATATACCTAAATTGGCATTCAACTCATCCAATTAAAAGTAAAATAAGTAAAATCTCAAACATTAAGTTTAATCAACAAAGCTAAATTATCTCTTCGGTACACTCCATAATTTGCTTGTTACTAACAAACTTGTTCTTTACTCTCCAAAATGGGAAAATTATCTAAAAAATGCTGAAAATGTGCAAGGGTTTAGCCTTTTATATTTTAGGACTCAACTCAGTGAAATTCCAAATCTGCCCCTCAAAATTTTTGGCCAGTCGCTATCACCATCTCCTGGTCACTATCATGATTCTATGATTGCATGACATCTTCATGCGATCGCCATATGATGACTTCTTTCGATTGACAACGATTGTGACCCTCAGGTTGTGATCGCAACACTTATGGATCTTTTGATCTTCAATTTTTGATCCTCTTGCCCATTTTTCTTCTCTTTCTACTTTATCTCAACTCATTTTCATTATATTTCCTACAAGATCACCAAAAACTAGATATTAATACATTCAAATAAAGAACTTACCTCATGTACACAACTAATTAATCATAGTGTGCACAAATTTATATGTAAATGAGTGGAAATTTTGACACTCATCAACACCTCTCAACTTAAAACTTTACTTGTCCTCAAGTATTAATACTCTACACTCAATGAGACTACTCAACTTATAAGTCTATTCTTACAACCAAATAATTGTGATGATTTCAAACTTGATTAGCACTAACAATTGGACAACAATTATGGAAAGAACTATTTATGCAACTCCCCGAAAATCAATCACATATTCAAGGATGCAAAAGGATTTTAAGAACAATCAAGCAACAACAACTAACTCTCAAGAGGTAAATTTCTATCAATAGTGACTTAACTACACTCCTTCACCTTATTTTTGGAATATGAAAACTTCACAAACCTCAATTAGCTTACATGTCTCCTCACAAAGGAAAGTCCGAGCATACTAAATTTTAATCATATAATACGAAAAAAATATACAAGCACTCACTCTCATAAAGAATTTCTCAATACAAACAAGTATCAAGCTATATGCTTGCCCTTATTTTCAATGGCTACTAACTAAAAATGCTTGGTTGGAGATCTCAAAGGACTTTTCAAGCTTGTAATGTAGGCTTGGGGAAGGGTAGGATAAACATTTGGGATAAAAGTGACTACACCCTCCTTCAATTCCACATTATCCACTATTAGATCCAACTTTGGGTCATGGACCACTGATAACGCTCAATCTACAGCTCTCGTGGGAGTGTAAAGCGGTCGTTAGCAAATATAGAACCCAACCTGGGTTGGGTATCGATCCCACAGAGAATAGCTTGGCCAACAAGCAAGAGAAATTACTAGACTTTTAGTGCAAGTTTCGTAGGAAAGGGGGGATTGTAGTATGTAACCAAAACAAGAAGGTAAGAACTGAAAATAGCAAAATAAAGAGAGATTGTCACGTGTGTTGTAAACAATGAGAATTGAGGCGTTGGGGTTATGTCCACCTTCTGAGGTATACGTCTCTATTGGCTATGAGTGTGTAGAGTCTTGACATGTAATTGCTTATAGAGAATTGTAGTCGATGGTAAATCCAAGCGTCTCTCGACCTAAACAAGGACTATTTCACTTTAACTCTCTCGAGCTTAAAGCGTGACTAACGGTACGAATTCTCCAAGAAGTTAGTCCAGGTACGGCACTAGCTTTTTAATAGGAAAGGGTGTCCTACTACCTTGACATTATCTCTTTTCCAGACAAATAACTTTTCTCTCGAACAAGTCAGATGTTAGACTGGCGTTGGTCTATGCGTCTTCTTTTCTAGACAAATAACCTTTCTCTCGAACAGGTTAGATGTTAGAATGGCGTGTTCTTGTGTTTGAACCGCAAAGAATGTAGATTTAAGATGAAGAGAATAATGATATAAGCAATATACTTGTCTTGAACTCACAAACTCATAGCTATAGATAGTAACTCATTCGGCTTCCATAACCCCAACTAAGAGATTTAGTTACCCATGAATGCGAAGGATATCACGTTTTGCATGGTGGATGGCGTGAATAGTAGGTGTTTGGCGTGTGGTTTTAGTGATTCCGTAGCAAGTAACGATTCTCTTGTTGTGGAATTTAAGAGTAGAAGAATGAAGAATTGAGAATGGGTTGTAGGAAGATGTCTTAATTGTAAGGAGATGAATGAATTGTCAGAATGTCTCCCCCTCCTTTCTTGAAAATCTCTAACATGATAGGGTATTTATAATACTCCTATCCTACTCCTACTAAACTAATAAAATAAATAACCAAATCCTAATATACTAATGAAATCCTTGACCCAATTGTACTAGGGTAAGGTTACAAAATTATAATCCAAATAGAATGATGAAACACATAACCTAATTGCACTAGGTTAATGTATTATGGCAAAAATCCAGCTTTGTGTCTGTAAGTCCCAAAGTCTTCAGAAATGCTGTTTTAGCCCGGGACAGATTTTCCATGCAGCAGATTTAGTCCTTTATGCGTCCAGCTCCTTTCCATCTCGTTTGTGAGCTTTCTTTTGCGTCAAGTAAGCCATAAATTGCTGTATTTTGCATCATTTATACCTGAAACTTTCCTAATCACATTTGTTAGCTCATTTACAGGAAAAAGGACTAAAAGTGTACGAAATAGATAATTAGTTCTCGAAACTAGGCTAAAATATGGGCAAAATATATTGATATAGGCGCGTAATTTCGCCTATCATCAACCACTTTATTTATTCCCAACTCATGTGCCTACTTTTAATACTTTGGTTCACCCATCTTTCAAAAGAATTTTCTTCTCAATTCTTTCCTTTGTGAAATCTCATGGTTTTCTTTATTTTGTTGATCACTTTATTTTTCTCATTTATTTATCCTCATTTCTTAGCTTTTAGGCACTCACTTACAATGCCATATCCCAAGATCACATCTTCCACGATTCACCACCCCCAACTTAGTCTTTTAGCCTCAAGTTGCACTTTCAAGTTCAAGGGGGGTAGGGTCTAAAAAGGGGATAAAGTTTAAATGGTTCAAGGCTTGTAATGCAGTTGCGAAAGAAAGGTTCAGAGGCTAAAAAAAGTGTGACTAGGGATGCTATTCATGCACGGGTAGGCTTTTTAGGCTAAAGTGGTTTTCACTGTTCACAAAGAAGGCCTAAGATAATTTCACCAACCATGTGTAATGAAGATTATCTTTGAAAGACCAATGGAGCAAGTTCTAGATGACACATCTCATATGGCATGCAAACTTTTCTAGGAGGAACAATTGTATTTACTACTAGATACAAAAGGAGTTATTTACCACACTCTACCACTAAAGTGTTTGGAGTTACAAAAATAGGTAAAGATTTGTTACAAAATCATTCAAGTCCATACCTGTGATTTACACAAAAAAATTTTAGATGGAGATGTGTGTGCTTGTTTTGTATTTCACTATGCAAGAGTATCTATCGTTAGCACCAAATCAAGTTGTCATCTAACATTTTGGATCTTGTAAGGGAAAACCATATGGCTACTCTGACTTCATCATAGGAATAATGGCAATCCTAAATCTATAATGCAATGGGTACTTAGACTTCCCAACATTTATAGCTCAAAACCATAAACACAATAATTTTTCCATTATAATGTCGTCACTTAGTCTATCATAGGGAATGACTCATCCAATATCAATATACATAAAAAAATAAAAACTAGAAATGAAAAGACAAAAATGATTAATCCATAAATCATAGGTACCATCAGAATGCCCAATATTACAACCTAAATCAAGTCATCCATAACAAATTAAAAATATATCATACAAATAAAACACAACACATCCAAATGAACATCTCAATAATACAAACCAAAGAATCAAATATAAACTAAATACGGAGATGGGCACCCCAGACTAAATAGCTTGCAGTGTCCTCACTACATATCATGAAAGCATAAAAGAAAGTTAAAGAGGCTCCCTAAAACTGCATCAAGTACTGGCATTACTACCCATCTCCTTCTCTTCCATATTAAAATCTGGCTTATTATCCTTGGACCACCTGGAGGGGATCTCATCATCAGAATCTGCTCTGGAGAAGAAAGTCTCTCTTTGGGCTTCAGGACCTTCCACAAGCCCTTCAACCCTTTCCATATATGAGTAAAATTTCTTTCTCAATTATTCTCCCTTATTCTCATGTTTTTACAAATACTCTTGAAGAGTTAAAACACCTAGGTGTTAGACCCTTCAAAAATTTTCTTAGTTAAAGCTTTTGGACTAGGTACGACTTTAGGGTACTAGTCGTACACTTCGATATGACTTAGTTACCCCCTCTTGTATAATAGGCAGTGTAGTAGGGGTTATGCACTGACCAAGATATGAGTTAGTCTCCCCATGGTCAAATATTAGGGTACGAGTCATACACTACCTAGTCGTATGGAGTGTTAAGCTTGACCTAAATAAAACTATCTAGGGTATGGTTTTGGGATATGATTTAGGGTACTATTCGTACCCTTGGGTATGAGTCATGAGTGTATGGTCACACCATGGTCAGTATAGGGGTCCTTGGTGAGGCCTAGGGTACGATTTAGGGTACCACTCATACCTTAGGGTACGGTTGGGCTAAGTGAGTTGTACTCACCAAGGAAGTCACTTTTAAGCTTTTAAGTCAAGGGCTTTATGGACATTTCCCACCCAAAAACCCTTTAGTACCCTCACTATATAGGGAATTGTAGCCTCCTAAAATATATTTTAGGTGGATCAAACATTAAAAAATACTCTCTCAATCATATTCTGGAAGATTTGGAGGCTAGGTTTCCAAGGAGTATTCATCTAAAGGCAAAGAAAAGTCAAATTCTTCATTGACTCAAGTTGTATTAATGCATGTGACTCTTTCCCTTATTGTTAACTCAAATATCATGTATTTTAAATATGGATTATGACTTTTAAATGGTGATTTTAAAATTAAATTTTAAGGGTTTTTGATGCCTAGTGATGAGTAATGTTTGCTCATGCTTAGAATTGTTCTTATACATAATATTGGTGGTGATTTACACATGTGGGTGCTTTTTGTTTCTGGTTTAATAATTGGGTCTTAAGTAACCCTAAGAATAATGATTTTTTACTTTGATCTTGGCCTTGGTCAAGGTATGTACACAAGGTATTTGTGAAAATATCTAAGAGAAATATCTAGTCATATGTTGGCGATGTTTTGAACATGGGAAACATCCCAATAAGTGTGACTGGTTGGTAAATGGTCTTTTAAAGAACTTGTTAGCCATGTATTGAGTTAATTGATGACTTTGTGGTTTGATAGGTAAAGGGATTAAAGCCCCTAACATGAAATTAAAATTAAATTGTGTTTGGAACTAAGTGTAGTATAGAAATTCTAATGAAGAATGAATGGTTTAGTAAGGGTATTGATGACCATACCTTTAATTGAATGATGAATTAAATTAAAGCATTGTCCTATTAAAGTGTTTCATTGACGAATGCTTCCATGAAGACCTTATGGTCATACATGGTGTTCAATTGGTTAAATAGGTTAGAGTCCCTAAGTATTGAATTGAATGAATATTAATGTATGGACAAAGGGTTAAAGCCTAATGTCTACTAAATATAGTCACGACGGCTTGTGGTTAAAGTCCCTTGCCTAATACGATGGTTTATGGGTAGAGACCCTTGCCTAATGAGATTGCTTGTTGTTAAAGTCCCTTGACTAATGAGATGTCTTATAGTTAGAGTACCTTGCCTAAATACACTGGCTTATGGTTAGAGTCCCTCATTTAATATAGCTTGAGGTTAGAGTCTGTTGCCTAACTAGACGGCTTATGGTTAGAGTCCCTTGCCTAATAAAGGTGCATATGGTTAGAGTCTTTTTCATAATAAGAAAAAAAATGTACAAATCTATAAGGGTGGAAGATCAGAGTCCTCTACTTCATGACCCATGATTGAGTACCTCAAGAATTCTTCCTAAGTCTTGTTTTCTTTTGGCACGTTTTGAACCTGTTATGTACCTACAAGTATGCCTATGTATATAAATGTGGTTGAGTATGATGTTTTTACTTGGTTTTAAATGATGACTCTATTTTATCCTTATACTTGAGTTACATGCTAACATTTAAACTGATAACCATCTCTGGACTCTATGTCCCTACACGACATAGGGTCAAAGCTTCTTCTTCTCTTCCTGGGTAGTGACTAGGTAATCGAAGTAGTTCAGGCAATAACTTTAAAGTGGTAAGCTTCCCTACTTGAGAAGGCATGCATTTCATTATATCTTATCTTTGGTCATAGACTTATTTAGACTTGGTTTGGCTATTATCGAGGGCTTGTCCTAACATATATAGACATCAAATTTATGTAGAGTAATTTTGGATGACTGTGGACTTGGGTATATTGATAAGTATGTTGATGTAAATAAAAAGTTTAGACATTGTGTAAGTTATGATATTAGTTTTGTTTCTGCTATCTTGATTTATGGTTGAAGTTTATCTGATACTTGTGGATTGGGGTAATGGTTAGGTTGGGTTAACGGGGCAATCTTTGGTCTATGTTGGGCTTGAGATGCCCATACAACATGGCATGATTTTGGGTCATGTCAGTATGGTATCAGAGCCTAGGTTCATGATTAGTTGGGTGTCCATAAAATAGTGTTAACTAGAGTCTCTTTTTTTGGTGTGTAGTGCGCAACACTTATAAAAAGAGGCTATGAGACATTTAGGAATGTTTCCCTTTCTTGTGTTTCTATCTCAAGCTATAGAGTCTAATGTATTGGATTTCTCTAATTTCTATTTTCTTATCTTTTAGATCATGCCTCCAAGGAGATCTGATACTCAGGCAAACTCTTCTGTCCCGACTGAGGACTCTATGGACAAAGCTCATCCAATTTCTAGAGTCAAGACCAGAGATAGCACTACAATATTTGACTATACTCATGGGGTTCCACCTATCCCTGCTAACCCTAATTATGAGAGTGAGTCTCTTACTCAATCACTACACGAGGATGCTACTAATGCTGAGTTTCGTCACTCTATTAACCTCTTAACTTAATTGGTAGCCTCTCAATCAGAGCAGAGTTGTCCAATTTATGAGGTTGCACCATCTTATGTTTACATAGACGAAGGTGGTAGAGGATTCTTAAAAATTCATTGATAAAATTGGGAAGATCTTTTAGATTATGCATGCTTCGGAGGTTAAGGATATTGATTTTTCTTCCCACCAATTGAATGAAATGGTATGAAGGGTAGGAATTGTCTAGAGGTCTAAATGCTAGTTCTGCCGTATGGGAAGCTTTCTCTTAGGCCGTCTTTGATCGCTTCTTTCCTCAAGAGTTGAGAGAAGCAAAATTTGAAGAGTTTATGAAATTGAAGGAAGAAACGATGTCTATGAAGGAGTATGCCTTGAAATTCCATTAGTTATCTAGGTATTCTCTTGAGATAGTTTCTAGCATGAAGGCTAGAATGCATAAGTTTATTTTAGGATTGTCTTGGAGTTGGTGCTTGAGAGCAAGGTAGCTTTGTTGATCAAAGACATAGACAACTATCGGTTGGTCATATATATACAACAAGTGGAGGAAGAGAGAAAGAAACAGGTTGAGTTTAGTTAAAGGCAAGGAAAAAAATTTAGACCTTTTGAGCGAACTGGTAGAGATGGTGGCAAGTGGTTAAGCAAGAAGTGGAGGAAATTAGGTTCTTTATCCTCAGATAGTGCTCCTTAATTGAAGTCCTTGGGAGATTATAGATCTCAATTTGGTGGTAGGTTCCAGGCCCATGGCACCTAGTTCTAGTCTAGTGAAGCTAAGTCGGCTCCAATTCACCCTCCTTGAAAATTTTATGGTCAGTATCATCATGGTTCATGTAAGAAGGGGCAGAACAAATATTTTAGTTTTGGTTAGAATGGGCACATGCAGCGTAAGTGCCCCTTCTCTAGTGGCTTCTTGGGATAATAGGCCCCCTATTTCTACTTTATATACCTCGTACTAAAGGGTGCTATTTTTGCTTCTATTTCTAGCATCGATGCTGGTCGAAACTGCTTGTATGTACTTTCCACACGCCAGGATTCAGAGACATCTCCCAATGTTGTCACGGGTAAGCTGAAACTTTTCTCCTATGATGTGTATTATTTGCTTAATCTAGGGTCCACTTTTTCTTATGTGACCCAATTTGTGTCTATGCATTTTGGTTTTGGTCCTGAGAGTCTGTTAGTTTCTTTTTCTATTTCTACCCCGATAGGAGACTCTGTGGTTGTTAAAATGGTCTATAAGGGGTGTGTGGTATTTGTTAGTGATAGAGAAACTCTTGTAGACATGATAGAGTTGGGCATGATAGATTTTGATATTATTCTTGGGATGGATTGGTTGCACTCGTGCTATGCTTCCTTAGATTATTAGACCTATAAGGTCATGTTTTAATTCCCTAATAAGCCGGTCATTGTATAGGAAGATGGTTCGTTAGTGCCTAAGGGGAGATTCATTTCGTATCTTAAGGCCCCAAAGTTGATCTCAAAAGGGTATTTTTATCATTTGGTCCAAGTTAAATATTCTAACTTGAAAGGTTCTTCTCTAGAATCAATTATCATGGTTAGTGAGTTTCTCGAGGTCTTTCCTTATGACCTGTATTCCTCCCGATAGGGAAATTGATTTTGGGATTAATCTTGATTCGAACACTTATCACATTTCTATCCTTCCTTATAGAATGGCTCCGATGGAGCTAAAAGAACTTAAGAGAAATTGAAGGACCTCTTAGATAAAGGTTTTATCCATCCTAGTGTGTCATCTTAGGGTGCTCCAATGTTGTTTGTGTAAAGAAGGATGGTTCTCATTATATGTGCATTGATTATTGTTAGTTAAACAAAGTGACCATAAAGATTAAATATCCTCTTCCTAGGATTGATGATTTGTTTGATCAACTTCAAGGTGCGAAGTATTTCTCTAAGATCGATCTTTGGTCAGGGTCCCATCAGCTTAAAATTAGGGAAGTGGATATCCTTAAGATTGCCATTAGAATCCGATATGGTCACTATGAGTTCCTAGTAATGTCCTTCGGGTTGACCAATGCCCCCACGAAATTCATGGATTTGATGAATAGAGTCTTTCATCCACTCTTGGACTTTTTCATCATTGTCTTTATTGACGACATTATGGTCTACTCAAAAATGAGGTTGATCATGTGGATCACCTCCGTGCCGTGATACAAACTTTGAAGGAGCATCGCCATATGTCAAGTTCTCTAAGTTTGAGTTTTGGTTGAAGGCCATGACTATCCTTGGTTATGTCATCTCTAGTGTAGGTATCATGGTGGATCCATAAATGGTTGCGATAGTTAAGAAGTGGCCTAGACCTATGACTCCAACTGATATTTAGAGCTTCTTGGGTCTAGTTGATTACAATAGAAGATTTGTGGAGAGTTTTTTGATGCTAGCTGCGCCATTGATCACGTTGACCTAGAAGAAGGTCAAGTTCTTATGGTCAGATGTGTGATAGGGTAGTTTCGAAAAAGATAAATTAACTTTGACTCCAGTTTGGACCTGGCCCAAGGGTAATGATGGTTTTCTAGTGTATTGTGATGCTTCTCGTATTGGTCTTGGTTTTGTATTGATGCATCATGGTAGGGTGTTGATTTCGAATTATTAAAGATTTGGCATTACTAACTCCATAGGGTTCACGTGGACATATTTTCTGATCATAAAAGCCTTTAGTATATGTTTACTCAGATAGAGTTGAATCTCAGCAAAGAAGATGGCTTGAGTTTTTGAAGGACTACGACATGAGTATTAATTACCATCCAGGTAAGGCTAACGTAGTTACTGATACTCTTAGTATATTATCAATGAAATGTTTAGCCCATATGGATAAGGATAAGTGGGAGTTAGTAAAGGACATTCACCATTTGACTAATCTTTAAGTTTGTCTCATAGACTCGGAGGATGGTGGTGTACTTGTGCATCAAGTATCACGATTGTCTCCTGCTGTTGAGATAAAGAAAAAGCAAAAGTTGGATCCAGAATTGATGATGATTAAGATTAACGTTGGTCCACAAAATATTATTGACTTTGTGATTGGTGGTGATGGTATCTTTGGGTACCAAGGTGGGTTATGCGTTCTAGACATTAATGGATTGAGGGAAAGGATTTTGGCTGAATCTTATGGATCTTAGTATGCTATTCATCCCAGTTCTATGAAGATGTATCATGATCTTAGGGAGTTCTATTGGTGGAGTAATATAAAGTGAGATGTGGCTAGATATGTAGCTAAGTTTATGGTGAGTCAACAGGTGAAAGTTGAACTCATGAGACCCGGAGGTTTGTACCAAGAGATTGTAATGACCGAATCATAGTGGGAGGTGATTAATATGGATTTCATTACTAGTCTCCCTTGGTCTCGGAATTAATTAGATTCTATTTGGGTCATTATGGATAGGATGACCAAGGCCGCTCACTTTTTGTTGGTGAGGACTAATTAGTCAGTGGAGGATAGTGCTAAGTTATATCTTGGGGAGATTTTAAAATTGAATGGTACTCTAGTTTCTATCATATCAAATCGAGGTACTCCATTCTCATCTCACTTTTGGAAGTCGTTCCGAAAGAGTTTGGGTACTAAGGTGTGCCTTAGTACCACTTTCCACCTGCAAATGGATGGATAAACATACATGACTATCTAAACATTAGAAGATATATTGCGTGCTTATGTGATTGATTATAGTGGTAGTTGGTACAACCATTTGCCTTTGATCGAATTTGTCTATAACAATAGTTACCACTCTAGCATTAACATAGCCCCTTTTGAGGTGTTGTATGGTAGGATATGTCTTTCTTCTACTGGGTGGTATGAAGTCAGTGAGGGTAAGTTTCTTGGACCTGATTTTATTCACCAAGACTTAGAGAAGATTAAGGTGGTTTATGATAGGTTGGAAACCGCTTTAAGTCATCAAAAGTTCTATGTGGATGTGAGGCATAAAGATTTGGAGTTTAATGTTGTCGATTAGGTATTCTTGAAGGTGTCTCCCATAAATGGAGTGATGCGATTTGAAAAAGTAGGGAAGTTTAGCCCCCGGTATTTTTGTCCCTACTTGATTTTGAAAAGGGTTGGCAATGTTTACTATGAGTTGGAGTTGCCTTCTAGTTTGAACTCCATCCACCCAGTTTTCCATGTCTCTATGATGAGTAAATGTGTGGGTGATCCATCATTGGTTGTCCCTTTGGGGGATGTTGGTATTTGGATCATCAAGTTCACCGGTTATGAATGAAAGAGGTGGCTACGGTAAAGGTTCTATGGAGGAACCAAAAATCCAAGGAAGCAACATGGGAGGCGGAAGAGGACATAAAGTCCAAGTATCAACATTTGTTTTCTGTTCCAGAAACTTGCGCCTGAGGTAGGTGTTACTCTTCTCAATTTGATTTATGTCTTTGATAGTAAAAGGGTTCAAGTCCCTAATCTTTGAATTGAGAAAGTGTCTTTGATAAAAAAATTGGTTTGAGTCCCAAAGTCAATCAAATGAATGGTTGATTGATAATGATCTTAGCATGTGCCTTATCTTTGTTGTGTGTCTTGTTTTCTAACTAGATCAAAGGTTAGTTGATGTGTAATAATGTGTTAACTATTGTTTGTGCTTTCCCTATCCATTATTCGAGGTTGAAAGATCCAAGTGATGGAGAATTGAAACACCTAGGCTTTGGATCCTTAGAAAATTTCCTTAGTTGAAGCTTCAGGACTAGGTACGACTCCAGGGTATTAGTCATACCCTTGGATACGAATTAGTTACCCCCTCTCATTTGCTGGTAGTATGGTGGGGTTACACAGTAACCAAGATATGACTTAGGCTCCCTGTGGTCGTATATTAGGGTACAAGTCGTACACTACCTAGTCATATAGAGTGTTGAGCTTGACCTAGATTAAACTGTCTTGGGTATGGTTTGGGGATACGATTTAGGGTACTATTCGTACCCTTGGGTATGATTCATGAGTGTGTGGTCGTACCTTGGTCAGTGTAGGGGGTCCTTAGTGAGGCCTAGTGTATGAGTTAGGGTACCACTCATACCCTAGGGTACAATTGAGATAATTGAGTCGTACCCACTTGTGAAGTCACTTTTCAGCTTTTAAGTCGAAGGACCTATGGACATTTCCCAACCCAAAACCCTGAAGTCCCCTCACTATATAGTGTATTGTAGCCTCCTTAACATCTTTTTAGTGGATCAAACAGTAAAAATACTCTCTCAATCACATTCTTTAAGATATAGAGGCTAGGGTTATTATGGTTGTCATTTGGTATTGGATTTCGGTATTGTGGATAGATTTGGATTTTTATTTTATATAGACCTTTAAGTTTATCTTTCTTGTCTTGCTTTATTAATACATCCTGGACTAGGGGTTTGTTGTAATAGGCATCCCAAGTCCAATTAGGACTAGAGACCACCCCCGATACCCAACCCAACCAACCAATATGTACACTGAGTTGGATGAATTCTGAACATATAACAAGATAGCATGACTATCCAATATATACTTTGGGATAGGTCCAAGACTTAACGTCTTAGAAAATCTAACCATCCCATTCTAAACCAACAACTATAACAAAAACCAAAATGATAACCAAGTCCATATCTATAACATAACAAAATGGAACAATCATAAATCAAATATAGTAAACCGGTGTCACCCCAGTACCAATATCAATGCCAAGGATGACACTAATACTGACACTGCCCATACCAACCTAGAATAGTCCCACAATGCCTCTATCTGAAAATAAAACCATATCCGGTAGGGACATGGCCCTAACCATAGACAAAACCAAAGTCTATGAAATGACCAAAAGGTGTAAAGAAAATCATGCTATGAAATGGAGCCTTCAGGGAACATGAAAGGTCACCAATCTAATCCAACACTAGCTAATCCCGAATCTGATCATTGAGCAAGAGGTGTAGAATGATCGGTTCCTGCATTACGAGGGACATAGCTGCCCGAAGATAGGATAGTGGGTGAATGCTATAAAGTACTCAAGATAAGGATAAAGTAATGCCAACCTTTAAAATCAAGTAAACAACCATATGCATTCACAACCATACATACATACATACATACATATATATATATATATATAATCCAAGTCAAGAAAGGAGAGTGGGTTTAGCATGCCTTTAAAGCCATTAACCTGGGTATGTTTAGCTTAACTGTCCTAGAACAACCCATGGTCTATATGGGTCCATCTTTGATACTTGTAGCCATATGAACCAGAGATACCATAGGAATACGGGATTCTAATATACCCTTCACTCTCTATGAAGCATATATACAAGTGTAACTCAAGAGATTCCTATGTACCCCAGAAGTATTTCATCGCCATGACCAATCCTCATGTCGGCAAACATGAGTTTCTAGTGTCCGTCCTTTGGAAGCACACCATCACGGTTAGCTATCACACACTGCCATTATTGCCTAATTAAAACCATTACCACACAACCAAACCACCCATTCCATTTATTTTAAAACAAGGCTATAAGAAGTGGTATCAACATAGCGACTATAGCTTGCAAGAAATATCCTTAGCCAACCCGTTTTAAAGAATAAGGGATTCCCATATACCCATAGAGTACATTTCCATTAAGTTTGGTTAGGGGATTTCCATGTACCCCACAAGTAGATCATTATTATGTTTGCTTTGAGGATTCCTATTTACCCCAAAAGGCTTTTAATTAGCCATAACCATGAACACCAAGACCATACTATTTAACCATTTAAAACCATTCAAACCAATTTAGGGTTCCATGACCACTTTATACCATGGAATATTTTCAATAAAAGTTTAACAATGTAACAAAAGCATTCTCATAGATATTTAATCAAACATGTTAAGGGAATATAGTTTCCAAAACTAAAACCAAGAACCAATCAACCTTTACCATGCAACCACATGTTCAAACCACCTTTAAAACATGTAAAACCATAATTAAGACATGGGAAAACCATAACCAACCATTTAGAACCAAAACCCCCAACATATAATTCAAAACCCAAAACCATACAACAATTATGCCATGAAAACCATACATTAAATCATGCCTTTAGTTGAACTAATAATGAGGTAGGAGTAACATGCCTTAGATTATGAAGAAGGTGGAGAGAGACCACCCTTGTAAGCTCCAAAAGAAACCCTAACCTTTCTTGACCCAAGAAACTTGAGAGAATTTGAAAGTGTTTAAGAGAGTTTGATTGATTGCAAATAGGATAATGAAGCCCCAACAATGGGCTTTATATCATGGGGTCTTAATAGGTTAAGAGGGAAAATCTCCAGATGACACCCAACTTAAACTATATAAAATTACAGCATGAAGGTATGGCCACACTCCCTCCAACCGTACCCTACTATATGAGTGGTACCTAACACTCATATCCTAGGAATCCCTTGAACCCCAACACTGTCCAACATATGACTACCAAGTCCAACTCGTATCCAACCATACAACAAGTACCCTAAAACTATACCTTAGGAAATATAGTCTCCTCTAGGTTAGACTTAGGGCATCATACGATTTGGTATCATACCACTAGTACCCTAATATATGACTAGTATGATCTATTCGTACCTTGGACAAAAACCAACCAACCACAATGTTCATCAAAAGACCAAGACTCCTTATAAATCATACCCTGTCATATGACAAGTAGCATTGCTCGTATGATGTCCAGAAGCTCAAACACCAAGGAATTTCTAAGGACCAAAAACTAAGGTGTTTCACTCCCCCACTTTGATCATTCTTCCTTGAATGATGGAAAAGGTAGTACTAGGACGATTTAGACCCCCAAAAGTCTCTACTCTTACCTTTAAGATAAAAAAAAGAATACTAAGGAATTAATCCTTCATTTTACAAAGTTTGAAAACAAAGAAGCAATGAAGAACACATCCTTAAGTAGGAATATCCAAATTAGAAAAGAAATACAGATACTTGGACTTCATGTCCTCTTTCGCTTCTTAAGTAGCCTCTTCTACCTTGTGGTTTCTCTATACAACCTTTACCGAGGCCACATACTTAGTCCGAAACTGGCAAAACTATTGGTGTATGATCTTAACTGGGACCTCCTCATAAGACAAAGAATCCTAAATACCAATATCCTTGATAGGCACTATTTGAGATGGATCATCCATACACTTTGTCAACATAGAAACATGAAATACTGAGTGAATAGAGCTCAAACCAGAAGACCACTTCAATTCATATGCAGCATTACCAACCCTTTAAAAAATCACACAAGGAGAAGCATACCGAGGATTGAGCTTTCCTTTCTTACTAAACCGCATCACTCCCTTCATGGGAGACACTTTTAAGAACACCCTATCCCCAACCTCAAACTCTAAATTTCTTCACCTCACGTCAGCATAGGACTTTTGGTGTCTTTGGGCAGCCTTAAGTCTATCCAAAATAACCCTTACCTTCTCCATCGCTTGGTGAACCAAATCCAGGCCAAACATATCCGCCTAACCAACCTCAAACAATCCAATAGGAAACCTACACCTCCTACCATACAATGCCTCAAAAGGGGCAATCCTAATAGTAAAATTGAAACTATTATTGTAAGCAAACTCTATAAGAGGTAGATTCTCATCCCATCTACCATAATAGATAATCGCGCACGAGGAACACATATCCTCCTACATCTGAATAGTCCACTCTACTTGCCCATCCATCTATGATTGAAAAGTAGTACTCAGATGAATTTTAGTCCCCAACTGTTTTTGAAACAACCACTACACGTGAGATGAAAACTGTGTTCCATAATCAGAGATAATAGAAACAGGTACCTGATGCAGCTTCACAATATCTTGGAGGTACAATCTCGCATAATCCTCAGCCAAAAATTTAGTCCTAGCTAACTAAAGTAAGTTGACTTTGTAATCCTATCCATGATGATTTAAATCAAATCAAATTGATTTTAAGATCGTGAAAGACTAATAATGAAATCCATGTTGATTTCTTTCCATTTTCATTCAGGCAACTCAATCTCTTGATATAACCCTCTGGGCCTCATGTTCTTAACTTTCAATTGTTGACACACTAAAAACTTTGCCATAAAATTAGCCACATCCCTCTTCATACCATTCCACCAATACATCTCCTTGAGGTTATGATATATTTTCATTGAACCAAGATGTACAACATAGCGTGACTTATGTGCCTCGACCAAGATCCTCTCATGCAACCCATCGACATTGGGAACATATAATGTCTCTTGATACCGCAAGGTACAATCACCATTAATCTCAAATACCATCATCTTTTTCCAACTATATCACCCTTGATTTTCATCAAGACATAATCTAATATATATTTGTCGTTGATCTCTCCACCAAGAGACATCCACACCACTTCCTGCACCAACTGACCACCATCCTCAGAGTCTATGAGATGAACTCAAAAGTTAACCAAGTAGAGTATATCCTTCACAAATGCTCACTTCTCCATATCCATATGAGCTAGACTCCCCATGGACAACCTACTAAGAGCACAACAACAACATTATCTTTACCTAGGTGGTAGTGAAGACCTATGTCATAGTCCCTGAGAAGCTCAAGCCATCTCGTTTGCCTGAAATTAATCTATTTTTGAGTGAAAACATACAACAAACTTTTATGATCTATGAAGAGGTCCATATGTATTCTATACAAATAGTGCCACCAGATTTTTAGTGCAAACACCATAGATAACAGTTCCTAATCATGAGTAGGATAATTTCTCTCATGCACGTTCAATTGTCTAGAAGCATAGCTATCACCTTTCCATGCTGCATAAGTACACAACCAAGTCCCACTCGGGACGAATCACAGTAAACCACAAAATACTCAGTGCCTTCCGACAAAGTCCAAACTGGGGAGGAAGTTAGATTATCCTTTAGCTTCTCGAAACTAACCTCAAAAGCATCAGACCAAGAGAACTTTACCTTCTTCTAAGTCAACTTTTTCAACGGGGCAACTATAGTTAAGAAACTCACTACAAGCCTTCTATAGTAGCCAGCCAAACCCATAAATCTATGAATGTTGATTGGAATCGTGGGTCTAGCCATTTCTTAACCATTACAACCTTTTGTAGATCCATTATGACCCCCTTACTAGAAATAATATGACCCAAAAAAGTGACAACGTTCAACCAGAATTCACATTATGAAAATTTGGCATACAACTGCTGCTCTTTTAAGGTTTGTAACACAACACGAAGGTGAATGGCATGATCCACCTTACTCTTAGAATAGACAAGGATGTCATCTATGAAAACAATGGAAAACAAATCTAGAAACAAATGAAAGACCCTATTAATCAAATCCATAAATGCTGTCGAAGAGTTAGTCAGCCCAAATGATATTTCCAAGAACTCAAAATGCCTATATTAAGTATAAAAGGAAATCTTAGGGATATCCACCTCCCTAATCTTTAACTGATAGTTCCCGGATTGAAGTTCAATATTAGAAAATAATTTGGCACCTTGCAGTTGATCAAACAAGTCATCTATCCTTGGAAGGAGATACTTGTTTTTAACCATTTCCTTATTCAACTACTGATAGCTAATACATATTCAAAGGGAAACATCTTTCTTCCGCATGAATAATATTGGTGTACTCCACAATGATACACTGGGATAGATAAAACCCTTATAAAAAGATCCTTAAGTTGCTCCTTAAGCTCATTCAATTCAGTCGGATCTATTCTATAAAAGGGAATAAAATTTGGACGAGTGTCCGAAACAAGATCAATCCTAAACTCAATTTTCCTATTAGAAGGAATACTAGAAAGGTCATCAGGGAAGACCTCAGGATATTCATTCACCAACGGGACTGAATGAAAAGAAGGACCTTCCGAGTTAGATTCTTTAACCCAGACTAAATGATAGAGACATCCTTTTGAGATTAATCTTTGATCTCTAAGATATGAAATAAAATTCCCCTTAGGAGCTAGGGAACCACCCTCATATTTAATAACTATCCTACCAAGGAACCTAAAGACAACCTTATGGGTCTAACAGGTTAAGGACGCCTAGCACGAGTGTAGCCAATCCATGGCCAAAATAACATCAAAATCTATCATATCTAATTCATACAAGTCCACTAAAGTCTCCTTACTACTAACAGATACCAACCCCCCTATAGACTCTTTTCACAACCATAGAGTCACCTACCGGGGTAGAAATAGAAAAAGTGTCTGTAATAACCTCAAGACCAAAACTAAAATACACAGCCATAAATGGGGTCACATAAGAGAGAGAAGAACCTAGATCAAGTAAATAATAAACATCCCAAGAAAAGAGTTTCAACATACCAATAATAATATCAGGCGATGTCTCAAACTCCTGTCGAGCAGGGAGAGCATATAGATAGTCACAAACAGTGTCGAAACAAGATGGTGTACCTATTAGTGCTAGAGCTGAAGATAAAGCAATTACAACCTTCTCTATCCCCAAAACAACATTACCAATCAGACAGTTTCTAAGTATATTGCCTGGCTGCATATATTTAAAGAATCTATACCTTCCTTCACAAAACCCCAAATGAAATCAACCACAAAACCTACATAGAGGATATGATAAAGCTAACTGAGCCCCACTAGCTTGATATTTTGCACCCTGTGCACTATGGTTGTCTTCACCTTATTAACATCTATCTCCCAATGGCTTCGGGTATAGTGCACTAGTTGTGGAGAAAAAAACAAAACTCCCCCACTTCTTCTTTTACCATTTACTACCATCCCTACCACTTTGCTATAGACCACCACTCTACTCAAAGGACCTAATTTTCTTACCCATCCTTTCCCCTATCTTAACCTATTTTTTCTTTTCCTCCTCTACCTTTTGCATGTGAACAACCAACCTAGAGATATTTAAGTCCATGATCAACAAGGCAGTCTTTCTTTCAAGGATTAATTCATGAGAGAGTTCTAAGGAGAACTTTCTCATCTAGGCACGCATATCTGAAACTATTTTGGGTGCATATCGAGACAATTGGTGGATCATCAAGGCATACTCTTTGACTATCATCTTTCCTTATATTAGATCAACAAATTCCTCTACTTTTGTTACCTTTAACACCTGAGGAAAAAAGTGGTCCAGATATGTATTAGAGAAATCCTCCCACAAAGATGACTTCTCAACATCACCCCTTAAACTTTACCCCTTTCACATTCGTGGCATACGTAATCTAGAAAATCTTTTCTGTTTCATCAAAAAAAATCTAAGGATCCTCCCCTAACTTAATACTAGTGAAAGTTGAAGGACTCAACCTCATGAACAGGACAACCCTTGTGAACTCAAAAGATGAAGCAGCAGATGTTCCATGCTTAGCCAGAGAAGCTACAACTGGGTAATCATATGCATCGACTAACAAAACCTTACATTCATCATATTAGCTTGAGGAGGACTAGAGGGAACCCGTAGAACTCTAGAAATATCAGGGACTACCTAGACCGAGTATGGATCCCTGAGTAGACCATCCCCCATTAGCATTATCCTTAGTTAGGACAAAGGAGTTTCTATGTGTATCAGATCATAGAGGCATGATCTGAAAAGCAAATAAATGAAAATTAGAGAATATTCTAGGAGTTAACTCTAATTCTTGAATACAAAACATAAGAAAGAGAAATAGTTCCTAAATGCCTTGTAGCCTCTCCCTTATGAGTGTGGCATACTACATACCTTTGAAAAAAACTATACTCAACACAGCTTAGTGGACTCCCAATTGAAAATAAACCTAGGGATCTGATACCAACTTGACATGACCCTAACCAGGGAATCCTAAGTCCAACCAGGATTAGAGACACCCGCGATACCCAACCCAACCAACAATTATATACCCTAAGTCAGATAAATTTTGAGCATACAACAAGATAGCATGACTATCCATATATAGACTTTGGTATAGGTCCAAGACCATAGACACCCAAGAAAGTCTAAACATCTAATTTCAAACCAACCACCATAACAAAAACTAAAATAATAACTAAATAATGGGTTTTGAGAAATAACCCTTTATTTTGGTTTTTAAATCTTTATGTGTCCTTAATATTATTTTCATTAAGTAATAGACAATTATGAACACGTAATACATAGTTGTTTATATAATTTCAGTGTCTTCAAAATAATTTTAGATACACCATGGGCATTATTATTTAGTCAATTATAATGATCAGTTGTTTGTTTAGTTAAGCTTAGTACAATCAATTAATTAGTGTTTTTCAGTTGAGAGTAAAACTTAGCACCGAGTAAACATAGGGATGCCATTTCCCCCGTCAGTTAGTCCTGAGATGTTAGTAGTAGTCTCCAAGATTCAGACCTATAGTGCCACCGTAGACTTTGAGAGGTCCCCTATCAGTTAGGTATGATACTCTAGTCCTTTAAGACATCAGGTTAGTGGATCCATACAGCCAGCATTAGTATTCGTAGCATGGTACTGATACCCTTCCAACTGGGTTTATAGGCTGGACCCCAACAATAAATTTGGGGCATGTCAGTTATAACTATCTCCCATAGTTCAGTTTACTATTTTGTGCAAAATTTAGTTTAGGTTGTCTTGAGATTCTCAACTATTTAGTTATAAGAGTTTACTATTTTAATTTACAGATTATGTAAAAAATGTATATATGCTTGGTCTTACATTCTCAATTTTTTAGTTTCTTACATGCTTACTCAGATATCTCATATTATTTTAATCAGTCATTACTTTATGCACAGTTAACCCATGAAGTTTAGCCTAACCTCATCTCATATACCAGTACATTCAAAGTACTAGCCACATACTTTCTTCATGCTATGATGTCTTATATCATAGGTTTGAACGCACAATTTCTTGACTGCGCTTAGATAGTTTAGCATTACAGCATGAGCAATAATGGAGAGTCCTTATTTTTTGAGAAAAAGTTTATCTTTCATTTAGTTATTTCATTATTCATCTATTTCAGTTAGTTGGAGTCAGTTGGGGGTTTGTCCCATCAACCCTATAGTCGGTCAGTTAGAGGCTTTTTAGACATTCAGATAGTAAGTTAGTCTATTAGCATTATCAGTTAGATTTTAATATTTTTGTAGCATTTCTAGACTTCTAAATTTAGTTACATTTTCAGTATTTAAAACCTTATAGCATTTATCAGTTATTTTTTGCATCTCTTTAATATGAATTACTCAGTGCTCATAGCAGGTACCAGCTCATGGGTTAGTTTATGGTCAGTTGTCGTCGTAAGCACCTTTATCATGACTAAGGGTATCCTTGGGTCATGAAAAAACTTAGTATTAGAGTCTAAAGTTTCACATTATCGTAGGGAGTCTAAAAAGCTACATTGAGTAGAGTTTTATGCATGGTGTGAAGGGCACCACTATTATGGACAAGAGGCTGCAAGTCATTTTAAGAAAAGTTTCCCTTCTTTGAGTATTTATGTCATGTGAAAGAGCATGACCTCTATTTAAACTCTCTTTCTGAATGACTCCCAAAAGAAACTATGGAAGAAGAAATGGAAATTAGCCTGTACCTCCACCTATTCAGGAAGATCCCCTAAATAAGCACGTCTCTCAGGCCAAGTTTAGAGCTGTATTAACTACCTTATCTTATCCATTAGCTGCTTAAAATAATTAATAGGTTTTTTCCTAGCAAGTCTTGTGGAAAATACAACTGTAGCTAGGATTTGTGACTTCACCCAAATGAATCCCCCTTTGTTTTTAGGATCCAAGTATGATGAGGATCCATAGGAATTTCTTGATATGGTTCAAAAAGTGACTGATATCATAGGATTCAATTCAAGTGAGAGTGTAGAGTTGGTTACTTACTAGTTACAGGACATGGCTCATATGTGGTATAAGTAGTAGAAAGAGTATAGAGGCATAGATGTAGGGCCAATAGAGTGGGAGGAGTTTTTCACAACCTTTTTAGAAGAATTCTCCCTTTTTGAGTTGAGGAAAGCTAAGGTTCTGGAGTTTATTAATTTGAAGAGGGGTAACATGAGAGTGAGGGAGTATTCTTTTAAGATTACTCAGTTGGAGAGGTGTACTTCTTTGATGATGGCTGATAATAGGTATAGAATGAGTTTGTTTCTAGAGTAACTGATAGTATGGTCAAGAAGTGTATAACTTCCATGTTGATTAAGGAGATAGACATATCTAAACTTGTGGTCCATGCTCAAAAGATTAAGAAATAGAAACTTAAGAGGAAAGAGAGAGTGAATAATAGAGCCAGAATAGGTAGCTTTAACTTTTCTCAGCCAAGGGTAGAAGGTGGTAGACATTCTCAGTTCTTTTAGAAATCTTTAGCCCCAGCTTAATCTTTAGCTAGTGCTAAAGTTTAGGAATGACAGTCGGGATAAAACACTAGGCTTTTAATATCAGGGTATTATGAATAGTGGTCATACTAATCCACTCTATAGGAAGGGTGGTAGGAATCACCAGGGTGTGTCTAGAGATGGTAGTGATATGTGTTTTGGATATGGCAATCCAGACCATAGGATGAGAAAGTGTCTGGTAAGTATAAGGAAGGGTAGTAAGGATCGCCAATATGGTTAGACTAACTCTTCAGTAGCACCAGTAGGTCGTCTGACTCAGTAAGACGCTACTTCCCATACCACCAGTGGACAGTGCCAGAATAGGCTGTATCTACTTTATTCCCGATAGGATCAGGAATAATCTACGAATGTTGTTATGGATATGTTGTAGGTCTTTCACCTTCATGTTTATGCTTTATTACACCTCGGTGATTTGCTCTCCTTTGTAACCCCTATATAGCAGTCAACTTTGGTATCAATCTCGAATCTTTAGCAGAACCCTTCTTAGTGTCTACACTAGTAGGTATCTTTATTATAGTAAGGAAGGTATACAGGAACTGTCCGGTCATAATATCTAAGAAAGTCACCTCTTTTGACCTTGTGGAGTTAGAGATAACTATTTTTGTTGTCATTCTTGGTATGGATTGGCTCCACTCATGTTATAGTTTAGTTGATTAAAAAAATAGAGTCTTTTAGTTTCAGTTTCCTAATAAACTAGTTATTGAATAAAGAGGTAGTACTTTAGCACTTTAGGGGAAAATTATTTCTAATCTTAAGGCAAGAAAAATGATATCCAAGGGTGCATGTACCTTCTTGTTCGAGTCAAAAACTCTACTTCTAAGACCCCCCAGGTTTCGAGTAAGTTTCAATAGTAAGGGAATTTCTAAATGTGTTTTTTCTGAAGATCTTCTCGAAGTTTTTCCTGAAAGAGAAATTAACTTTGGAATAGATCTACTTCTAGATATCCAAGATATCTCTATTGCACCCTATATAATGGCCCTAGCTAAGCTTAGGGAGTTGAAAGAATAGTTAAAAGATCTTTTAGATAAGGGATTCATCAGGCCCAGTGTTTCCCAATGGGGCACTCCAGTCTTTTTTGTGTGTAAGAAAGATGGTCCTCTCAAAATATGAATTGGTTACCTTTATTTGAACAAAGTCATAGTCAAGAATAAGTATCCACTCCCCAAGATTGATGACTTGTTCGCAAAATTTAGGGTGTCAGTTATTTCTCTAAGGTAGACCTCAGATCCGTCTATCATTAGCTCAGAGTCAAAGAATGTGACATTCCAAAGACAACCTTCAGAACTCGGTATGGTCACTTTAAATTTCTTGTTATTTCTTTTCAACTAATGAATGCCCCATCAGCTTTCATGGACTTGATGAACAATGTGTTTAAGTAGTACTTAGACATGTTCGTCATCATCTTTATTAATGATATTCTTTTCCTCCCCCATAGTGAAAATAATTATGTAGACCATCTCAGAATTATATTTACAATCTCATAGAGCCCATTAGTTATTTGTCAAATTAAGTAAATACGAGTTTTGGCTAAGATCAGTAGCTTTCCTAGGCCATATTGTTTACGGTGATAGCATTAGAGTCGACCCTCAAAAGACCAAAGTCATGAGAAATTTTCCCAGACCCATTTCTCTATCAAATATTAGGAGTTTATTTTATTTGGCTAGCTATTATAGATGATTTATTGAAGGGTTTTAGTCTATTGCATTCCCTATGTCTAGATTGACTCAAAATAAAGTTAAATTTCAGTGGTCAGATTCTTGTGGAAAGAGTTTTTAGGAGTTGAAGAGTAAACTCAACTTGGCCCCAATCTTTACTTTGCCAGATGGTTCAAATGGATTTATTGTCTACTATGATGCTTCTAGAGTTGGGCTTGGTTGTGTGTTGATTATCAGAGATAAGTTCATAGCCTATGCCTCTAGACAACTTAAACCCCATTAAAAGAATTGTCCAACCCAAGAACTTGAGCTGGCAGCTATTGTTTTAGCCTTGTAAATTTGGAGGTATTATCTTTATAGAGTTCATGTTGATGTGTTCACGGATCACAAAAGTCAGTAGTGTCTGTTCTCATAGAAAGATTTAAATCTTTGTCATAGAAGTTGGTTAGAGTTTTTTAAAGATTATGATATGAGAGTGTTGTGTCATCCGAGCAGGGCCAATATAGTAGAAAATGCCCTTAGTAGATTGTCTATGGGTAGTGTTGCTCATGTTAGGAATGATAAGAAGAGGTTATTTTAGGAATTTCATCATCTTATTAGATTAGGTGATCGATTGGTGGATTCAACTAAAGGTAGTGTTTGGGTTTAGAATAGTTCTGAATCTTCTTTGGTGGTCGAAGTAAAAGAAAGGCAAATAGGGATTCCAGTTTGGTTAAGTTAAAGAAATCAGTTAGAGATCAGAAGGTGGATATTTTCTCCTAAGGGAGAGTTAGTATGTTGTGGTGTCAGGGTAGGCTGTGAGTGCTGTGTGATATGGTTTGAGATAGCGGATCCTTGCAGAAGCGCAACGGAGCCTGTTATTCTATTTCACCCAAGAGCCACTAAGATGTACAGTGATTTGTATGAAATCTATTGGTGGTGTGGTATGAAGAGGGATATTAATGAGTTTGTAGCTAAGTGTTCTAATTATCAGCAGTTTGTGACAGGTTTTCCTCATTTGCGTCATCAGCATTATTCGATATGGTTTATTATAGACAAAATTACCAAATCAGTCCACTTCTTGCTAGTTCAAACTTCTAATTCAGCTGAGGATTATGCCAAGATCTATATTAGAGAGTTGTTTAGGTTTCATGGAGTCCAGCTGTCTATTAGTTTAGATAGAGGTACTCAATTTACCACTTATTTTTGGAAAGTATTTCAAAAGGGTCTTGGTACCCAGGTTCATCTCAGTACAAATTTGCATCCTCTGATAGATGGTTAGGTAGGGAGGACTATTTAGACCCTAGAGGACATGTTGAGAGCATGTGTTATTGACTTTAAGGAAAGTTAGGATGGCCACTTAACTTTGATCAAGTTTGCCTACAATAACAGTTATCACTTCAGTGATCAGATAGCTTCATTAGAGGCTCTTTATTAGAGGAGATGTAGATCTCCTATTGGTTGGTTTAAGGCAGGTGAGGCCACTTTGGTAGGGCCAAATTTGGTGTTTGATACGATAAAGAAGGTTCAATTGATTAGGGATAGACTTAAGACATCACAGAGCTGTCAAAAATCTTATACAGATATGAGGAGAAGAGACCTTTAGTTTGAGGTTTGTGATTTGGTGTATTTGAAGATTTGGCAAGAAGGGGAAACTCAGTCCCTGATATATTGTGCAATACCCTGTATTTCCTTAGCTTAAATTAACCCTCAGTACATGAGTTACCCTATATAAACTTTTCCAAATACTTAGTATTTTTCAGTTTAGAGCCTTCCAATGTGTAGTAAATTCAGTTAACTTTCCAATGATATAAAATTTGCCCAAATTCAAAATCCGGGCGAAGAGTTAGAGCCATTTTTGTAAAGCAGTATGCCAATTTAGCAATCAACGCATCATGGAGGCCAACCCAATGACAATGGTCATTTTCCAGTGTTCCATCACAATATTAGAACGTTGCACCAAGCCCTTAATTCACAATTGTCCAATTACCAATGAAGCTACACGATGTCACCGCGTCGTGGTGAACTTCCAGGTTGCAACCAGCATGGAACTGTGATACCACCGCATCACGCCATCATGTATTTCCCCAGTTATCAATTTTGAGAGATACAGTATGATAGTGCCGCTTCGCGCTAGCATGCCAATTGGGATTTTTCTGTTAATTTTGAGTTTTAGATCCATGGGGCTTTTAAGTACTTTTCCCTAGCCCCAGTCAGCCTAAACACATAATTAAGCCCTAAAAGAGCACAAGTTGCTCATTATTTCACTATTTTCTGAAGAATCAAAACATTCTCTCTTAAGGAAACAAACCATAGTTCCAATAAATCAAAGTCAATCTCAAGAATTTCTCTAAGAAATTATCAATTCAGGTATGTTAGATGTTCATCTATGGGTTTCTTTCACCCATAGAGTCCACGAATCCATTTTAAAACTACAAGGTTGTTGATTTATGAAATACATGCTTGAAATAATTGAATTCATGTTCATGATATTGTTGGATTAAATTACAAACTTTCATTAAATTAATCATCATATGTATTGAATTACATGATCTTAATGAGAAACCCTTCAATTTGCAAGTTGATTGATGTAGCCATGATAATTATATGGTTTGATTATTGTATAACCTAAGCATGCTCCCCACATGTTTGATAAAATGCCTATGTGAATGAAATAGTGTCATTATAACATGATAGCATGTATTCCCCATTCATGTATGAGTTAATGCTTTACAAGTGTTTGATGAAATGACTCTATGGATGAATTATGATCAAGTGAACACTATTATGTTATTCAGGATTATGTTTTCCTTTCTTTTTTGCTATCGAGTCCTGGGGGTATTTAATACTCGATAATTTAGCTATTTACCTAGAGCCAGTGTCAGTTACAGAATGGTATTAGTCATGTCATGATCATTAGAATTCAATCAGTCACAAAACTCAGTAGAACTCGGTAAGTTATATAACTCAGGAAAACTCAGTAAACTCTGTATAAGTCCAGCCCAGTTCAGTATACTCAGTTCAGTGTCTTTCAGTTTTGAGTAGGATTCAGCACCGAGTGAACCTAAGTATGGGGGCTCACTTGTCAGTAGAGGGTGTGATCTTTAGAAGCAATCTTTGCATTCCAGAACTACGTAGCCAGTGTAGGTTGAGACATCAACCTGCTAGTTGAGGGTTGATGAAGTACTTTACCTTTCAATAAAGGGTACCACCATTCTTATTCAGAGCACCTGCCAGATTGAGGGTGACTCTTCATGTTATGTTTACCCTTGGCACGGTACTGACACCATTCCAATTAGGGTCATAAGTTGGAACCTAACTCAGTTATCTTATTTGGGGTATATCGGTTAGATTGATTACCTTCCATAGTCTTAGTTTCAGTCTTCAGAATGGAACTCAATTCAGATCTACAAAATTAGGACTGTCAGATACAGTCAATCAGTATTAGTAACTCAGTTATTAGTAACTTCAGATATTAGTTACTCAGTATCAAAACTCTAGACTTAGCTTCAGACAAGCTTAGTCACATTATTTATTTATATGCACAGTAGTGCATACTCAGCATTTACAGAAGTATCAGTTATCCATGTACTCTTATGTTCAGTTACTCTATATCATTCAGTCAATTATTGTTCATGCATATTAGCCCTTCCATTCAACCTTACCTCATCTAGCATACCAGTACATTCCACGTACTGATGCATACACTTTTTTTGTTCTATGATGTCTCATATTATAAGTTCGAATGCTCATGTTCCCAACCGCACATATACAGATTTAGATTCAACCAGCTGTATTAGAGTTAGTAGTGAGTCCTCATATATTGAGGATATTTTTATTATTTTAGTATCTCAGTAGATGCAATATATCAATAGATGGAGTTAGTTGAGGGATTGTCTCATCAACTCTACTTTCAGATAGTTTAGTTTAGAGGCTTTTCAAACTAGACTTTCAGGCAGTATTCAGATTTACAAATTATTATTATCAGTTGATAGTCTTTATCAGTATTTCAGATGTTTTGAACCTTATGGTATTTTCGCCTATTTTTCATATTTTATTACATGACTATTATTCAGTGCTCACAATAAATATTAGTCATGGCTTAGCTTGTAGTCCTTTAAGATTGTAAGCACCGTGTAGCATCTAGGGTACATACGTAGGGAATTACAAATTTGGTATCCAAACCTAAGGATCAGCAGAGTCCTAGGGAGTCTGAAAGCCGCATCAAGTAGAGTCTTGTGCATATGTGTGTAAAGCGCCACCCTTATGGTCAAGAGGCTATGAGATGTTCTAGGAAAAGTTTCTCTTCTTTCAGTATTCATGTTGTGTGAGTGTGCATAAGCTCATGTTAAACTCTCAATCTAATATGTTTCTTCCTTTTATTTACAAAATATTCCTTCCATAAAGACTAATGAAAGGAGAACCAGAAATTAGTCAGCACCTCAGCCTGTTCAGGCAGATCCTTTAGACGAGTATGTCCCTTATGTAAAATTCAGATCTGCGTTCACTACTCTAGCCAATTTCTAAGTAGATTGGAATGAACGACCAACTGCTGTTTAGGCCAACCTAGTGGCTAATACTAATATAGCTAGGATTTGGGACTTTATCCAAATGGATCCTCCCTTATTCTCAGGATCTAAGCTAGAAGAGCATCCACAAAAGTTCCTCGATCAGGTTCAAAAAGTCATAGATATTATGGGAGTGAATTCAAATGAGAGTGTTGAGTTATCTAAGTATCAATTATAAGATATAGCTCATATTTGGTTTAAGCATAGGAAGGTAAACAGGGGCACATATGCAGAGCCCATAGAGGGGGAAAAGTTTGCTACTGCTTTCCTAGATAGATTCTTTCCCTTAGTGCTGAGAGAAGCCAAGGTGTTAAAGCTCATCAATCTCAGGCAGGGAAGTATGATGTGAAAAAGTATTCGCTCAAGTTTACTCAGTTAGCCAGGTATGCTCCCCATTAGTAGCAGACAGTAGGTTCAGAATGATCAATTAAGTGTCTGAGGTATTAGATAGTGTGGTTAAGGAGTGAAGAACTATGATGTTGATTAAATAGATGGACATATCCAGGCTCATGGTCCATGCTCAGCAGATAAAAGAGTCTAAGAATAGAGAGAGAGATAGGCAGAACAAGAAAGCTAGAATAGGTAGCTTCAATTTCAATTAGCCTAAGTTAAAGGATGGTAATTGTTCCTAATTTTCCTCGAAGTCTTCAGTTCCAGCTCCATCCTCAACCAAAGCTCCAGAACTTATGTTCAGAAATGGTAACAAAAATAGGGTGCCAGGCTCTAAATCTCAAGGCAGTTTTAGTAGTGCTCAAACAAATCCTTTTTGTTAGTCATGTGGCAGAAACCATCAGGTTGTCTGTAGAGTTGGAAGTGATGTTTGTTTTGAGTGTGGCAAACCAGGACACAGAGTCATATATCGTCCTCATTTAGGTTCTCAGGGTCAGTATAATCGTCCTTCAGCTCAGCCAGGTTGCCCAAATCAGTAGGGTGTCGCTTCCAGCGACACCAGTGGGCAACGTCAAAATAGGATTTATGCACTTTAGTCCAAAAAGATCAGGAAAATTCTCCTGATGTGGTCACTGGTACGTTACAAATCTTTTATTTACATATTTATGCCTTACTAGATCAGGAGCTTCTTTATCTTTTGTAACTCCTTATATAGCTATTAACTTTGGAGTAAGTCCAAGAATCCTAGTAGATCCTTTCTCAGTTTCTACCCCAGTGGGTAAATTTAACATAGCTCGATGGGTATATAGGAACTATCCAATTATGATATCTCAGAAATTTACTTTAATAGACCTAGTAAAATTAGAGATGAATTTATATATCATTCTCCGAATAGATTGACTCCATTAATGTTATGCCTCAGTTTATTATAGAAACAAAATTGTTCATTTTCAGTTTCAAAATGAACCAGTCCTTGAATGGAGAGGTAGTACAACAATGCTTAAGGGTTAGTTGATTTCATACCTTGAAGCAAGAAAGATGATATCAAAGGGATATGTCTATCATCTTTTGAGAGTCAAAGACTCTAACTCTTGAGTTAGTTCCAATAGTAAATAAATTCTTAGATGTGTTTCCCGATGATCTTCCTGCAGTTCCTCCCGTTAGGAAAATAGACTTTGGAACAGGCCTTCATCCAGATACTCAGCCCATATTTATTCCGCTATACAGAATGGCACCGGCAGAACTCAGAGAGTTAAAAGAATAGTTGAAGGATCTCTTAGATAAGGGATTCATCTGACCCATCATTTACCTGTGGGTTACACCAGTCTTATTCGTGCATAAAAAGAATGGTTTTCTTAGAATGTGTATAGACTACCATCAGTTGAATAAAGTCACAGTCAAGAATAAATATCCACTTCTTAGAATCGATGACTTATTTAAGCAACTTCAGGGTGCTAGTTACTTTTCTAAGGTAGACCTCAGATCAATCTATCATCAGCTCAGAGTCAGAGAATATGATATTTTGAAAATAGATTTCAGAACCCAGTATGGTCACTTCGAGTTTCTAGTCATATCCCTTGGTCTTACTAATGCCACAGCAGATTTTATGGACTTAATGAATTGCGTGTTCAAGTAGTACTTATACATGTTCGTTATAGTCTTCATCGATGACATTTTTGTCTATTCTCGTAATGAGAATGATTATACAGATTATCTCAGACTCTCAAAACTTATCGATTGTTCTCCAAATTTAGTAAGTGAAAATTTTGGATAAGGTCAATAGCATTTCTTAGTCAAATTATTTCTGGTGATGGCATTAGAGTTGATCCTTAAAATACTGAGGTGGTGAGAAACTGGCCTTGACCCATCTCTCCATTAGATATCCATAGTTACTTGGGTTTAGCTGGCTATATTGTCGATTTGTTGAAGGGTTTACGTCTATTACATCCCCCATGTCCAGATTGACCTAGAAAAAAGTCCAATTTCAGTGGTTAAATTCTTGCTAGAAGAGTTTTCATGATTTGAAGACTCAACTCACCTCAGCCCCAATTTTGACTCTACTAGATAGTTCAGATGGGTTTGTTGTGTATCGTGATGCATCCAGAGTAGGTTTGGGTTGTGTCCTCATGCAGAGAGATAAGGTCATAGCCTATGCCTCTACATAACTTAAGCCTCATGAGAAGAATTACCCGTCTCATGATCTTGAGTTAGAAGCTACAGTGTTTGCCTTAAAGATTTAGAGGCATTATTTGTATGGGGTGTATGTTGATGTGTTCACAGATCACAAGAGCTTGCAGTATGTCTTTTCTCAGAAAGATTTTAATTTGCATTAGAGAAGGTAGTTAGAGTTATTAAAAATTTATGATATGAGTGTTTTGTATC
Source organism: Capsicum annuum (assembly GCF_002878395.1). Lineage (NCBI taxonomy): Eukaryota > Viridiplantae > Streptophyta > Magnoliopsida > Solanales > Solanaceae > Capsicum > Capsicum annuum. The sequence goes on along the minus strand of NC_061119.1, from coordinate 83,331,804 downwards.
ATCCGGGCAAGGCCAATGTAGTGGCTAATTCTTTCAGTAGATTGTTGATGGGTAGTATTGCTCACGTTGAGGATGATAAGAAGAAGTTAGTTTAGGGAATTCATTATTTTTCTCGACTAGGTGTCTTCTTAGTCAATTAAGTAGAAGGTAGTGTGTGGGTGCAAACTAGTTCAGAATCATCTCTAGTTTTCAAAGTGAAGAAACAACAGGATAAAGATCCCAGTCCTTTTAAGTTGAAAGAGTCAGTCAGAGATTAGAAAATAGAGGTTTTCTCCAAAGGGGAAAATGGTGTATTGCGTTTCTTGGGTTGTTTATATGTGTCAGGTGTAGATAACTTAAGGCAATGAATTTTTGCAGAAGCCCATGGTGTACGATACTTTATTTATCCAGGGGACACTAAGATGTACCGTGATTTGCGTGAGATCTATTGGTGGAGTAGGATAAAGAGGGATATTACAGAGTTTGTAGCTAAGAGCTCTACGTGTTAGTAGGTTAAGATTAAGCACCAAAATCCTAGTAGGTCCATGCAGGAGTTCAATCTTCCCGTATGGAAATGGGAAGGTGTGAACATGGACTTTATGATGGGTTTGTCACGTACTCGTCATCAACATAATTCTATTTGGGTTATTTTAGATAGGACGACCAAATCAGCTCATTTTCGCCAATTCATACTTTCTATTCAACCGAGGACTATGCCAAACTCTATATCATAGAGTTGGTCAAGTTACAAAGAGTCCCAGTATCTATCTTCTTAGATAGAGGTACCCAATTTACCTCTCATTCTTGGAAAGTATTCAAAAAGGGTCTTGGTACCCGAGTTCATCTCAGTACAGTCTTTCATCCTTAGACAGATAGTCAATTAAAAAGGACTATTCAGACTCTAGAAGATTTGCTAAGATCCTGCATTGCCGATTTTAAGGGTAGTTAGGATGACCACTTTCCTTTGATCGAATTCACATATAATAATAGCTATCACCCTAGTATTTAGATGGATCTGTTTGAGGATCTTTATGGTAAGAGATGTAGATCTCCAATTGGTTGGTTTGAGATAGGTGAGGCCGTAGTAGTAGGGCCTAACTTAGTGTTTGATGCCTTAGAGAAGGTCCAGCTGATCAAAGAAAGGATTAGGGTTGCCCCAAGCCGACAAAAATCTTATGCAGATGTGAGGAGAAAGGATCTTCAGTTTGAGATCGGTGATTTTATGTTCTTAAAAATCTCTCCCATGAAGGGAGTAAAGAGGTTCGGCAAGAAGGGAAAGCTTAGTCCCCGATATGTCGATCTTTACAGAATTCTCAATTATTTTAAAAAGGTTGCTTATGAGCTCGAGTAGCCTTCAAATATAGCTTTAGCACACCCAATATTCCACGTCTCCTTGATAAAAAAATGCATTGGTGACCCAGCAGTCATAGTTCCGTTAGAGGGAATAGATATTCAGAATGATCTTTCTTTCAAGGAGGTTCCAGTATAAATCCTCAATCATCAGATTCACAGACTGAGGAACAAAGAAGTTACCTTGGTCAAAGTTCTTTGGCAGAATCAATCTATTGAGGGAACTACTTGGAAATTAGAAGCAGATATATGGACCAAGTATCCTTACCTCTTCTACGCAAACTTAAATTCAGCTTAAGGTAATAGTCTTCCTTAGCTTTACATATTTCCATAGTCAGTTACAGTTATAATCTTGGTATTCGTTGCTGTTGCATATTCAGTCATGCATTCATGAACCAGTTTAGTTATGTACACATGCATTAGATATGCATGTTCAGTATGAAAATTCTGTATATCAATAACTTCAGTGATGTATTCCATGCATCAGATATGCATGTTCAGTATGAGAACTTAGATTGTCAGTAGTTCAGTCATGTAGCCATGTTTCAGTATGCATGTTCAGTATGTAAACTCAGTTTATTAGTGTTTCTCATCTTAGTCAGTCTCATTCAAGGACGAATATTCCCAAGGGGGAGATTAATACCCCATATTTTTCTAGCTTAAATTAACCCTTAGTACATAGGTTACCCTATATAAAATTTTGGAAATACTTAGTATTTTTCAGTTTGGATCCTGCCAATGTGTAGGAAATTCAGTTACCTTTCCAACAATATAAAATTCGTCCAAATCCGATACTCAGACGAAGAGTAAGAGCCATTTTCATAAAGCAGTATGCCAATTTGGCCATAAACGCATTGCGGAGGCCAGCCAAATGGCAATGGTCACTTCCCAGTGTCCATTATGATATTTGCACATTGCGCCAGGCCCTCAATTCATAATTGTCCATTTACCAGTAAAGCTACGCGATGTCATCGCGTCGTAGTGAACTTCCAGGTCTTAACCAGTGTGGCAATGTGATACCACCGCATCACGCCACCATACATTTTCCCAATTGTCAATTTCCAGTTGCACCCCATCGCGCTAGCATGACAAAATGGGATTTTCAGTTAATTCTGAGTTTTAAATTCAAGGGACTTTTAAGTCTTTTTCCTCACCCCAGTTAGCCTAAACATGTAATTAAGCCCTAAAAGAGTACAAGTTGCTCATTATTTCACTATTTTCTCAAGAATCAAAATATTATCTCTCAAGAAAACAAACCCTAGATCCAAGAAATCAAAGTCAATTTCAAGAATATTTCCAAGAACTCTAAGAATATCAATTCAGGTATGTGAGGTGTTCATCTATGGTTTTCTTTCACCCATAGAGTCCACAAATCTATTTTAAAACTACAAGATTGTTGATTTATGAATTACATGCTTGAAATTGAATTGAATTCATGTTCATGTTATTGTTGGGTCTCATTACATGATTTAATTACTAGCTTTCATGAAATTAATCATCATATGTGTTGAATTATATGATGTTCATGATAAATCCTTCAATTTGCAAGTTGATTGATGTAGCCATGATAATTATATGTGTTGGTTATTGTATAATCTAAGCATGCTCCCCATGCTTTTGATAAAATGTCTATGTGAATGAAATAGTGCTATTATAAAATGATAACATGTATTCCCCATTTATGTACAAGTTAATGCTTTAAAAATGTTTGATGAAATGACTCTATGGATGAATTATGATCAAGTGAACATTGCTATGTTATTCAAGATTATGCTATGCCTTTATTTTATGCTATCGAGTCCTGGGGGTATTTAATACCCAACAATTTAGCTGTTTACCTAGAGCCAGTGTCAGTTACAAAATATTATTAGTCATGTCATGATCAGTAGAATCCATTCAGTCATAGAACTGGGTAGAAATCAGTTAGTTATAGAACTCAGGAAAACTCAGTAAACTCAGTATAAGTCTAGTCCAATTTAGTATACTTAGTTCAGTGTCTTTCAGTTGGGAGTAGGATTCAGCACCGAGTGAACCCAAGGATGGGGTAGGTTGAGACATTAGCCTACCAGTTGAGGGTTGATGAGGTGCTTTAACTGCTAGTAGAGGGTTCCACCGTTCTCATTTAGAGGACCTGCCAGATTGAGGGTGACTCTTCAACTAGTCTTTACCCGTGGCACAGTACTGACACCCTTCCAACTGGGGTCACAGGTTGGAGCCCAACTTAGTTATCTTATGTGGGGCATGTCGGTTACATAATTACCTCCCACAATCTCATTTTTAGTCTTCAGAATAGAACTCAGTAAAGTTCTACAGAATTAGGACTATCAGATATAGTCAATCAGTATCAGTAACTCAGTTACTAGTAACTTCAGATATCAGTTACTCGGTATCAGAACTAAGTACTTAGCTTTAGATATTCTCAATCACAGTATTTATTTATATGCATAGTAGCACATACTCAGCATTTACAGCAGTATCAGTTATCCATGTACTCTCATGTTCAGTTACTCTATATCATTCAGTCAGTTATTGTTTATGCATATGAACCCTTGCATTCAGCCTTACCTCATCTAGCATACCAGTACATTCCATGTACTGACACATACTCTTTCTTTATGCTATGATGTCTCATATCATAGGTTCAGATGCTTAGGTTCACAACCGCGCATAGACAGATTTAGATTCAGCCAACAGTATTAGAGTTAGCAGTGAGTCCTCATCTATCGAGTATATTTTTATTATTTCAATGTTTTAGTAGATGCAGTATTTTAGTAGATGGAGTTAGTTGGGGGATTGTCCCATCAACTCCACTTTCAGATAGTTCAGTTTAGAGGATTTTCAGACTAGACTTTTTGACAGTATTCAAATTTATAGATTATTATTATTAGTTGATATTCTTTATCAACATTTCAGATGTTTTGAACCTTATGGAATTTCATCCCATTTCTTGCATTTTATTATATGATTATTATTCAATTCTCATAGAAGATATCTTTCATGGGTTAGTTTATGGTCCTTTGAGATTGTAAGCACCGAGTAGCATCCGAGGAACATACTTGGGGCATTACATATTAGCCCCTAGGAAGGTAGCTTACGAGCTTGAGTTGCTTCCAGATTTGGCATCAGTGCATCCAGTGTTCTATGTCTCTTTATTAAAGAAGAGTATTGGAGGTCCAGTGGTTGTAGTTCCATTAGAAAGCATGGATGTGCAGGATAACATTTCTTATGAAGAAATCCCAGTCAAGATCCTTGATCATCAGATTTGTAGACTAAGGAACAAAGAAGTTCCCTTGATCAAAGGTCTTTGGCGGGATCAGTCTGTTGAAAGAACCACATGGAAAGCAAAAGTAGATATGCGTACCAAGTACGCTCATCTATTCTCCACAAACTCAGACTCAACTTAAGGTAATGATTTTTCTTAGATTGAATCTTTTCCATTCTCAATCCCAGCTATATAATCATTCTCATATCTTTGTATGCATTCACAAATTAAGTTCTGTCATGTATCATGTTTCAAACTCAGTGATGTAATCATGTTTTCAGTTATGCATATTCAGTGTGGGATTTTATTGTCCCCAATATTCTCAGCTTAATTAGTCTCATTCAAGGATGAATATTCCCAAGGGTGATATTGTAATACCCCATATTTTTCATAGCTTAGTTCAGCTCCTAGTTGCATGTATAAGATGCATAAAGCCTGAAAATTTTACTAAGTTTTGGAGACTTAGTCATATTTTTGGCCTCTTAACTTTGAGTATTTTTAAATGGGTTTTCCCAACACCAAGACATAGGTTTTTGAGATAATTCATGTTCAGGGGTATAATTACCATGTCTTGGGGAGGTTTTAGATTTTTTGGATGAGGATTGGGTCATGTTTGGATTTCGATTCTAGAACCTCACCACAATAGCGGCGCATCATGGTCGGTATAGTGATGAGGCCTTCATCGCATAGTGGTGGAGCATTAATCCATATTCCAATTGCAGATTTAATCTCCCGAGGGGAAGTTACATCTTTTTCTATCGCCCAATTCATAAAAAAATAATTAAAATGCTGGTTAGGTCATTATATGCCTATTTTCCCCAATTTCTTCTAAAAAAAACTCTAATCATCCCCCAAGTTCATCAATTTCTATCCTTTCTCTCCAAGGAAATGCAGAATTCATGTTTCCTAATCTAAGAACTTACAACAAAAGCATCAAGATTGTGTTTCTCTTTAAAGCTGAAGTATTTAAGGTATGTATGATGTTCATCCATGGGCCCTTTTCACCCATGTAGTTCAAAAATTTCCTTTTGAAATCCAATTATGAGTTTTTACATGTTTATGATGAATTATTTCTATGAAATTATATTGATTTTGATTACAAGTTATGTTACAAGTATTTTTCGATGGAATGAGCCCTTACATGAATTGAGAATTTAAATCCTCATGTTAAATCCCTAATTCATGGTTTTAGTATTGTAATTATGTTTTCAATCACATGCTTTACCCATTCCTGGGCTTAAATTCATGACTCACATATTTTTGATGAAATTTCTAAATGATGCGTTTTGAGCAATGATTCTTTATTATGGTTTTTAAAGCTGCATGTGTCCTTATTGTTATTTTCATCCAGTGCCAGAGGGTTATCAACACCCGATACTTAGCTGTTTATATAATTTTAGTATCTACAAAATGATTTCAGATATACCATAAGCATTATTATTGAATCAGTTATTATGATTAGTTGTTTGTTTTGTGAAGCTTAGTTCAGTCTTATAATCAGTGTCTTTTAGTTGGGACTAAAACTTAGCACTGAGTGAATGTAGGGATGGTGTCTCCCCAATCAGTTAGACATGAGAAACTTGTCTACCCCATTAGTTAGGCATGAGACTTTAGTATCAGTCCCTAAGGTCCAAACCTACGGCACCACTGTTGACTTTGAAGGGTCCCCCGTCAGTTAGGCATGACACCCTAGTCCTTAGGGACATCAGATTAGTGGATTGACACAATTAGTATTAGTACCTGTGGCACGGTACTGACACCCTTTCAACTAGGGTTATAGTGGACCCTAACAATAGATTTTAGGCATGTCGGTTATAGCTTGCTCCCACAGTCTCAGTTTATTATTCTGTACAGAATTCAGTTCATGTTTTCTTGACCAAAGCATAAAGATTGTCAGTTATTCAGTTATCAAATTTTAGTACTTTAGTTTACAAATTATTTTAGAAATGTATATATGCTTGGTCTCTTATTCTCAGATTTTCAGGTTCATGCATACTTAATCAGATATCTCATATTATTTCAGTCACCTATTACTTTATGCAAAGTTAACCCATGTAATTCAGCCTAACCTTATCTCATATACCAGTATATTCATAGTACTAACTACATACTTTTTTCACAGTATGATGTCTTATCTCATAGGTTCAGATACACAGTTTCCTAACCGCGCTTAGATAGTTCAGCATTATAGCAGTAGCCGCGATGGTGAGTCCTCATCTTTCGAGGACAAGTTTATATTTCATTCAATTATTTCAGTCGACCTCTATTTTAGTTAGTTGGATTTAGTTAGGGGTTGTCCCATCAACCCCACAGTCAGTCAGTTAGAGGGTTTTTAGACATTCAGACAGTCAGTTAGTTTATCAGTGTTATCAGTCAGATTTCAGTATTTTTATAGATTTTTTTAGACTTGCAAATTTAGTTAAATTTTAAGTATTTAAAACCTTATGGAATTTATCAATTGTTTTCCACATATGTATTTTATACCAGTTACTTAGTGTTCACAGTAGGTACTAGCTCATGGGTTAGTTTGTGGTCACTTGTGGATGTAAGCACTGTTGTCGCGACTAGGGGGTAGCCTCAGGTTCTAACACCCACCATTATTTCCTTATTAAAAAAATTACCACACAACCTAACCACCTATTCCATTTATTATTAACCAAGTCTATAAGAAGTGGTATCGTCATACCTACTATAAATTGCAACAATGTCCTTAGACAACCCTTTTAAAAGATTAAGGGATTCCCATGTACTTATAGATTCAATTATCATTAAGTTTGATAGGGGGATTCATATGTACCCCACAAGTATTTCATTAATATTTTTACTTGGTGGATTATCATGTACCCTGCATGGCTTTCAATTAAACATAACCATGACCACCAAGACCATAACATTTAACCATTCAAACAAATTTAGGGTTCCATGACCACTTTATAACTTGCAAAGTTTTCAATAAAATTTCAACAATGTAATAAAATCATTCTCATAGGTATTTCATCAAATATGTTGAGGGAATATAGTTTCCCAAACTAAAACCAAGTACCAATCAACCATTCCCATGCAACCACATGTTTAAACTGCTAATAAAATATGAAATACCATAACTAAGACTTAGTAAAACCATAACCAACCACTTAGAACCTAACCCTCAATATATAATTCAAAACCCAAAACCATACCATAATTATGACATGAAAACCAAACATTAAATCATATCTTTAGTTGAACTAACAATGAGGGAGGAGTAACATGTCTTAGATTATGAAGAAGAGAGAACCCACCCTTGTAAGCCCCTAATTGACCATATTGAAAAAACCCTAGCATTTTCTGACCCAAGAGCCTTAAGAGAATTTGAGAGTGTTTAAGATAATTTGATTGATTGAAAATAGGTTAATGAAGCTCCAATAATGTTCTTTATGTCGTGGGGTCTAAAGAGTTTAAGAGAGGAAATTTCCACATTACCCCCAACTTAAATTGTATAAAATTCCCACTGAAGGGTACGACCACACCCTCTCTAATCGTACACTACCATAAGAGTGGTACCCATCACTCGTATCCTAGGCATTACTTGGACCCAATACTATCTAACATATGGCCACTAATTCCCACTCATGTCCAACCATATGACAAGTACCCTAGAACCGTACCTTAGGTAGAATAGACTTCTCTAAGTTAGAATTAGGGCATCATACACTTTGGCATCATACAAATAGTACCCGAACATATGGATAGTATGATCTATTACTAACTTGGACAGAAACCAATGAACTAAACTAGTCATAATAAGACCAAGACCCCTCTTCTTGAACCATACCCCATCATATGATAACTTCCCCAGTAGTATGATATCCAGACGCTAAAAAATCCTAGAATTTTCTAAGGACCAAAACCCAAGGTGTTTCATTTATATTGGTATTCATCCATTACTAGGTATCCTCAGTCATATTAGAATAGACTCGGGGGTGGTTTCTAGTCCTTGGTGGACTTGAGATGCCTATCATGACCAAGCCCTAGTTTGGGTTGTGACAAAATTGGTCTCCGACCCTAGGTTTCGATGTCATAGGGTGTCTATAAAGAATTTTCAAGTAGAGTCTCTTTTAAGGGTGTGTAGTGTACCACACTTATAAGAGAGAGGCTACGAGGCATTTTTAGAAATATTTCCCTTTGTTGTTGTCTTATTTTTAGGCTATAAAGTCTAAGGTATTGCATTCCTCTAACTCCTATTTTTTTGACTTTCAAATCATGCCTCCCAAATAATCTGAAGCTCATGGAAACAAATCTGTCCCATTTGAGGACAATGTGCATGGAGTTTATCCTACTCCTGGGGTACAGACCCAGTCTAGGGTTGCAACATCTGATTATTCCTACAAAGTTCCACCTATTTTCACTAATCATTCTCCTGCTGGTGGAACTGATACTCAGCCACCTCAGGGAGATATTTTTAATGTTGAGTTTTACCAAACCATTTATCTATTGACTCAGTTGGTGATATCTCAGTCACGTTATTCAAGTTCTACTGGTAATGTTGGGAGTTTATCTGAGGCTACAAGAGTTGGCCAGTTTATGATATTAAGCCCTGTCAATTTTACTTATACTAAGGTTGAGAAGGATCCCCAAAGTTTTAAAGATGAGATAAAGAAGATTTTTCAGGTTATGCATACTATTAAGGTAGAAGGTTTATAATTTGTTATTTATTAGTTGAAGGATATGACATACTAATGGTACGAGTAGTGAGAGTGTCTTAGGGGTGATAATGCCAAGTTTTCTTTATGGGATGATTTCTTTTTTGCCTTTCTTGACCGTTTTCTTCCTTGGGACTTGAGGGAGGCAAGAGTAGAGGAGCTTGAGAATTTGATGTAAGGTAGGATGATACCAAAGGAGTATGTCTTGAAATTCCACTAGTTATCCCATATACTCCTGAGCTAGTGTCTAGCATAAGGTTAGAATGAAGAAATTTTCTTCTGATCTATCTTGTGAGTTGATTTTTCAGAGCAAGGATGCCTTGTTGAATAAGGATATGGATATCTCTAGACTTGTGATATATGTAGCCTATTGAAGAGGAGAAAAGAGGCAAGCATATGTGGAAGAGGTGTTTTGGTATTTAGATTAGGGTGAGAATAAGCAATAGGGTTGTACAAATAGTGAAAAGTAGTCCAAGAAGAAGTGGGGTAACTCTTGAACCTATTCGACGGCTAGTGCACCTTATCTAAAGCCATTTGGAGATTATCGTTTCTAAAGCGGTGATGGTTACAGGAAGCAGGTTGCCCAACCTTAGGCCATTGGGTTCCAGTTGGCTTTCTGATATCCTTCTCATAAGTTCTATGGTCGATTGTATTATGGTTTCTATGATAAGGGAAAGAATCGGTATTTTAGTTATGGTCGAATTGATTATTTATAGCAGAATTGTCCTTTAAAGGTTGCTTCTAGGGCTAACAAGGTTCCTATTTCTACTTCATCAGCTAATGCACTAAAAGAAGCCACTTCTTGCTATGACACTGGCTGGAATTGCCCATTCGCTCTTACTACCCATTAGGAGTTTGAGTCATCTCTTGATATCAAAATTGGTATATTAAGTCACTTCTCTCATGATTTGTATTGTTTACTTGATCTGGAGTCTACCCTTCCTTATGTGACCTTATTTGTGGTTGTGCATTTTGGTTTTTGTCTTAACTGTATTTTAGACCATTTTTCTATTTCTTACCAGGTGGGTTACTCGGTGGTTACTAAAAGGGCATATAGGGGTTGTTTGGTATCTGTTGATGGTAGGGAAATGTTGGTGGATATATTTGAATTAAAATTATATGACTTTAATGTTCATTTGGGAATGGACTGGTTGCACTCATATTATTCCTCTTTACACAGTTGGACCCATAAAGTTATCTTTAAATTACCTAATGAGCCAATTATTGAGTGGGGAGGAAGTTCCCTAGTTCCTAAGAAAAGGTTCATATCATATCTTAGAACCTAAATATTGATTTCTAAGGGGTGTCTTTATCATCTGGTCATGGATAAAGATTCTAACTCGAAGGGTCCTTCCTTACAATCTATTTTTGTGGTTAGTGAATTTTTTGAGGTTTTTCCTGGTGATCTTCTTGGAGTTCCTCCTGATAAAGAAATTTATTTTGGCATTGATCTTATTCCACACCCATATTCTATATTTATCCATCCTATAGAATGGCTCTGGCTGAGTTGAAGGAGCTTAAGGAATAGTTGGAGGATCTTCTTGATGAGGGTTTTATTTGCCCTAGTCTATCTCTGTGGGGTGTTCCTATTCTCTTTGTGCATAAGAATGATGTTATCTTCAGATATGTATTGATTATCGTTAGTTGAATAAGGTGACTATGAAGAATAAGTACCCTCTTCCTAGGATTGATGATCTGTTTGACTAACTTCAGGGTGCTAATTATTTCTCTATTACTAACCTTTAATTGGTTTTTCATCAATTAAAGATTAGGGAGAAGAATATCATTAAGACTCTCTTTTGTACTCGGTATGGACATTTTGAGTTCATAGATATGTTATTTGAGTTGACAAATGCCCCGATGGCATTTATAGATCTCATTAACTAAGTATTTCATCAGTTCTTTGACTTCTTTGTGATTTTTTATAGATGATATTCTAGTATATTCGAAGAGTATGGTAGATCATGCCAATCACCTCCATGTTGTATTAAAGACCCTAAAAGATCAATAATTGTATGTTAAGTTTTAGAAGTGTGAGTTCTAGTTGAATGTTGTTACTTTTCTGGGTCATGTTGTTTCTAGTGAAGGGATCATAGTGGATCCACAGAAGGTTGAGGTATTTAAGAAGTGTACTAGGGCCATTACTCCAACCGATATTTTAAGCTTCTTGGGTTTAGTGGGTTATTATAGGAGGTTTGTGAAAAGATCTTTGTCAATTACGATACCTTTGACTAGGTTGATTCAGAAGAAGGTAAAGTTTCTATTGTTCGATGGTTGTGAGGGGAGTTTTAAGAAGTTGAAAGATAAATTGACTTTTGCACCATTTTTTACTTTTCCCGAGGGTAGTCATGGGTTCGTGGTTTATTATGATGTGTTCCATGAGGGACTTTGTTGTGTATTTATGGCATATACCAAGGTGGTAGTGTATGCTTCTAGGTAGTTGAAAGTTCATGAGAGGAATTATCCAGCTCATGATTTGGTGTTATTATCCATGGTGTTTGCATTGAAGATTTGGGGTCATTATTATATAAGGTTTATGTTGATATCTTTTCTGATCATAAGAGCCTACAATATGCTTTGACCTAGAAGGAGTTGAATCTCAGGCAGAGGAGATGGCTTGAATTGCTCAAGGACTATGACATGAGTCTCTATTATCATCCATGTAAGGCTAACATTATTTTTGATGCTTTTAGCAGGTTATCTATGGGGATCTTATCTCATGTGGAATAGGAAAAATGGGATTTGGTGTAGGATATTCACCGTTGGGCTAATCTTAGAGTTAGTCTCCTAGATTTTAAGGATGGTCGTGTGTTTGTGCAAGAGGTGGCGAAGTCATCTTTTAGTGCTGAGGTGAAGGAGAAACAGGTGTTAGATCCAAGCTTGATGCATATCAAGGATGATGTATGTAGGAAAAAGGTGAGGGCTTTCGAGGTTGGTGGATATGGTATCTTAAGGTACCAAGAGAGGTTGTGTTCCTAATTTGGATGGGCTGTGAGGTATAATTTTTGCTGAAGATCATGAGTGACGTTATTCGGTTCACCCAGGTTCAACAAAGATGTATCATGACCTTAAGGAGATTTATTGGTGGAATTACATGAAAAGAGATGTAGCTAATTTTCTGGCTAAGTACATGGTGTGTCAACAAGTAAAAGTAGAACACTTGACGCCTGGTGGATTTTCTCATGAAATTGAGTTGACTACATTAAAATGAAAGTGATAAATATTCATTTCTTTACTGGTCTTCTATGGTTTCGAAATTAGTTTGATTCCATTTGGGTTATCGTGCATAGGATGACTAAGACTGCTTACTTCTTGTCGGTGAGGACTAACTAGTTTGTTAAGGATTATTCAAGGTTGTTTATTTAGGAGGTTATAAAGTTACATAGTGATCTTGTATCCATTATTTTAGATCATGGTACTCAATTTTCATCTTATTTTGGCAGTTGTTTAAGCGAGGTTTAGTGTCTAAGGTGACCCTTAGTACCTCTTTCCACCCGCAAATAGATGGACAAGTGGAAAGGACCATTCAGACTTTAGAGGACATGCTTCGATATCGTGTAATTGACTTTGGTAGTAATTGGGTTAACCACTTACCTCTTGTAGAGTTTGTACATAATAATAGCTATCACTCTTGCATTGGTATTGCTCCGTTTGAGGCATTATATGGTATGAGGTATAGATCTCCTATTGGGTGCTTTGAAGTTTATGAAGCAAGGTTGTTCGGTCTTGATTTAGTTCATCAAGCTATGGAGAAGGTGAAGGTAATTCGGGATATGCTTCAAATTACCCAAAGTTCCCAAAAGTCATATACGAATGTAAGACGAAGAGAGTTGGAGTTCGAAGTGGGTGATTGGGTGTTCTTGAAGGTGTCTCCCATGAAGGGAGTGATGCTTTTTTGAAAGAAGGGGAAGCCTAGTCCCTATTTTATTGGTCCTTATTTGATTTGAAAAGAGTGAGAAATATTGCATATGTGTTGGAGTTGCCTTCGAGTTTGGGATCTATTCACCCTATGTTTCAGGTGTAGATTCTAAGGAAATGCATAGGTGATCCTTACTTATTGGAGCCTATTGAGAATGTTGGTGTCTCAGATTCCCTATCTTTGTGTAGGTCCTAGTGGAGATCTTTGATAGGTAGGTTTGTTGGTTGCAGACCAATGATGTATCATTCGTAAAGGTCCTTTGGAGGAACCATAAATTAGAAGAAGCCACTTAGGAGGTGGAAGAGGATATGAAGGCTAAATATCCATTTCTATTCCATCTGACGGATGAAGAAGCTTAAGGTATGAATCTCGTTCTTTCTTGTTATTATCAAAAATTATCCTTTAATTCTAGTGCATTGTTATTATTCTCGTGAGAAACGTGTCCTAGCTTATCTTTCGAGGATGAATGATACTAGGGGATAATATGACATCCTTAAATTTTGGGTATTTTATTTTTGGCCTTCTCGTGCTTGAAATATTAATTTTTGACTAAAATCATGGTTGGGGATGCAAAAAGGGTAACCCGGGAGAGTTTTGGAATTTTTGGATGGGGTTTGGGGTACTTTTGGGTCAAGAAGGCAGTAAGCCTCCACGATAGCCCTGCGGCGCATAAGGTAGTCACCGCGATGAGGTCCGTGATGTAGACCAGTGTATTTTTACGGCAGTTTTGTTTAATTAAAAAGGGGAGATAGGTAGTAAGGTCCTTTCTTTCTTACACGACTTTTAAAACATACAAGGACCAATTCTCTTCAATTTTTCAATACATAAAGGTCATTATTAAATCTAAATCATCCTCTCTCAAAATCCCCTTTTTAACTCAAGGATGGGGTTCAAGGTGGTGCTCATCTATGGTCCTAGGGTTGTGGTATTCTTCAAATTTCTTGGAAATATAAGGTATGCATCTCTTTCCCTTGGATTTATAGTTTCTTATTGGCATAAATTGGTTATTATGGCATAGTTTTGATGTGAGTTTTGAAATAGTTGAGGGCATTTGACATGATTGATCGTTAAATTTATTTTACATGGTTTATTATGCAAAATTCATGCTTTATTAATGTTTATGAACATTGTGGGTTGTATGGAAATGATAATTGATTAGTCGGGTCATGTTTAATCCCCAATTCGATGATTTTTTCTTCATATATGGTTTGTAAATAATGTACCCTCAACCTTTTTGTGAAATTGTCAGTGAATGTGATTTGGTCATGTAATTTGGTTTAACTTATTCCCTTTGAATCTAATGCATGGTATAAATGGTTAATTTTGTAAGGATAGTTTTGAAAACATTGTGGGGTACGATGGAGTCCCCTAAGTGAATGATTTGTGTAAACCTTGTGGTATACGATTGAATCCCCAAGTGATTTTAATAATGGAGTCTACGATGTATGAAGAAATCCCCTAAGTGTTGGCTAATGACATTTCTTGGAAACTATAGTCTGTATGATGATACCACTTAATAATGCCTTATTAATTGACTCCTGGAATTGGTGGATGGGTTATGTGTAAAAAATTTTAATTGGACATTTAGGGAGGTTGTGTTAGATAGCTGTGAAGGCATGAGTCCGAAGGACTGATACTGGTAACCTATGTTTGCCAATGTAAGGGTTGGTCTTAGTGGCCATGTGCTTGCGGGGTATGAGGGAATCCCTCAAGTATATATATGTACATATGTATCATGGTGGGCGAAGGGTACATTGAATCCCCGAACTACTATGATATCTCTAGTTCGTGTGGCTAACATGCACTGGGGCCCATTTAGGGTTAACATTGACCCATACAGCCCATGGGTGGATTTTATAAAGGTCAAGATATACAATCCAGGCTAAAGTTTTAAACGTTCATGTTAAGACTTGTTACCTATCCCAGTATGGTATATATGTATGTGTGCATATGTGTATTTTTATATGGTTATCTACATTGGATTTTGACTAGTTTGAATTACTATGCATGGAATTATTTTTCCCCTATCCCTGAGTTACATCATAGCGCTTCAACCACTAACTTCCTTTAGACACTATATCCCCACTCGATACAGGAACTGGCCATACTTCTACTCTTTCTGCATAGTGGTCAGGTGTTTGTGGTTGGTTTGTGATTTGACTTGAAGTGGTGAGCTTCCATCCTTTGGAAGACGTAATTTCATGTTTGGTTTCTTATGTCATAGACTTTATCTCATATTTGTTTTGGCTACTTTCGGGGACATGTCCCGACAATTTATTGGTACTTAATTTTTGGTTAGAGAATATGTTGGGCTACTGTGGACTTGGGTATTATGGTTATCATTTGGTATTGGAATTTGGTATTGTGAAAAGATTTGGATTTTGATTTTACACAGGCCTTTGAGTTTATCTTTCATGTCTTGATTTACATTGGTATTCATCCGTTTCTAGGTGTTCTTAGTCAAATTGGAATAGGCTCAGGGGGCGATCTATGATCATCGGTGGACTTGAGATGCCCATCGCGACTAGGCCCTGGTTCGGTTTGTGATAGAACCACAAATCCTTTCATCATTCACCAAAATGCCATCATACTATCAAAATCATAATCTACTCATCACTACGCAAATTATGATACCCTTATTACACCATTGAGCTTCGAGCCCAAAAATGATACCAAAACCCCAAGTGGGTCCCACTTATGAAAAATGCATTTCCTAGGTCAACCCAACGTGATATCAATCTCATGGAATAATAACCCTAAAAAATGGGTGAAAACCAAGAAAACTTTGGGCTAAAATCAAGCCCTAGGTGATTTGGTGCTTTGGGTCAGTACCTATGAAAATTCACAAAGAAACTTATAAAATCTTACCTTAAATCGGATGAATATCACAATAATAAATGTTTAGAAAGCTTCAAAGTTACCAACAAGACTTAATATTGAGTTTTCAGACTCATTTAGGGCCTTTGGCTCTCAAGAATGAGTGAGAAATGAACAAAATATGGCCTAAGGGTTCTTTTATACCCATACGAAGTATGGAAATAATGCTATCACAACCTAGGAATTGCTATTGCAATAGAGAGATCGCTATACCCCCAATGCGATCGAGGTATCCCCTTTGTGCACCTGATATCATTAAAGTCTAAAACTTATTTTTGACCCTCAAAACTCATTCGAAACCCTATGAACATAATACAATAGAGAAATTTGAGTGTAAACAACATTTTAGATCCAATGGAATCAACAAAACTATCATATGATATTATTTTTGGAAAAAGTGGGGACCACACCTATAGTTTCATTTTTCATAAAATCCTCTCAATAGTCCAAAATATGTTCGGAAGACTTGGAAACTGAACAAAGTGTCCTCCTAGCCTAAAATTAACATTCCGGATACGATGACGAAGTCAAAATTTCTATCCAAGTTTATTTTAATCAAATGTGGATCCTACACTTTTATTCTGAATTTTTCAACTTTCTAATCAATAGGTCAAAATAAGCTCAGATGCATCGGGACATGAACCGAAGATCTACCTAGCCAAAAATTGATATTCTAGAGCTGCTAGCGCTGTTGGAATTTTCATCCAATATTGTTTTGCTGAATTTTTTTGCTTGGTGGTCATTTGGAGCCAACGTAGATTTCTAAATAGGGAATTGGTTTAAAAAATCAAACGAACTATCTGGTAATTGAGTAGCTAGTTCAAGCAAGTTGTGAATGACTTGGGAAAGCTATGAGAAGCTCTAATAGCGAAAATAAATAGAACTATGAAAAATGACTGAAAGGGTCCGTACAATTCTCCTTTTACAAGAATTTAATCGTGAAATTAATGGTACGACAAGATCAAAAATCAGGTAGTTGATCATCAATCACATATGGAAAAATCCTTTGATTGAGAAATTGAATATAAAGGAAGAATTTCCCAATGAACATATATATGCAATCACTACAACTCTAAATTATTTACCTTGGTTTACTGACATCGCAAAATGTTTAGTTTTGCGGATAGATTCCAAAAGATTTTCTTATGAGCAACAAAAATTGCTTAAAAAGAAAATTAGATATTATTTTTTGGAAGATCTTTGCTTATTAAATTTTGTGTCTATGGCATGATAAGGTGATACATACAAATATTAGTAATAAATAATATTTTAAGTCATTATTATGATGGAGTTGTAGGAGGACATTATGGAGAAATTAAAACAACAGGTAATCATAATCAATAGACCAGTAGAGCAACTATGAGGTGCTGGAAAAAACAAATGTAGTGAAGGAAAGAAAGAAGACACAAGATTTAATGTGGAAACCCAGGAAAGGAAAAACCATGGCTTACCCTCATAAGCATCTCAAATACATACATTATAATCAACCTCCTGATTACAGTATAGATTTCAGCCTACCTCTTGGCTCCTTTCACTTATAGAAACTCTACTACAAGCTCATCATGGAAACTGTACTAAGGACCTTCTACGTTGATTAACTCTAATCAGCCTCACACTTAGGTAAATCTACCTAAGCACTCAAAAAAGATAACACTACTCTTATAGTATGAGTTGTTCGATTAAAAATCAATATTCACTCAAGAACAATTTCAATTTAAGCTCTTATAAGTATATAAAAACTTAAGCAGTGTTGGTATGGAATTTTTGCTGCCACTCTTTGCTTCTTTTAGTTGTGAAAAACCACTTGATGAAGAGGTATCTCTTTTCTTTTATAGCTGAGTATGATTAGGGATGAAAGATCATTGGACCAGCTATCCTAATCAGTACAAAATAACACCTGCAAGTTTGATACACAAGATAAAAAAATTGTGCTGACCATGTATGCCAGTTGTACTATATCTTGCATATCCAGGGACCTGGTCCCTTGGGGTTAACTGCTTATCATCAAAACTACATGTATCAATTTCCCCTTCTTTTGATGATGAAAACCCAACCATTGAACTTTGAGCATTAGTGCATATTCATCACATTTAATCATTCTGATTACCACCTGAAGATGAATGTTCCCCCTATCATTATGCTTCGTCCATCATGCAATATAGGGACCTGGTCTCCCTTGTTGTCATTTTCCCCCGTATGATTATTCTTCCTCCATCATGCAACATAGGGACCTAGTCACTTGTTGTCATTTGTAGCAAAAACCATTGATTTATCCCCCTAATTATCATGACTCCCTTTCTCCATCCATTCAGCATATCACTTCTTTTTCTTTCCCCTATCAATATGCCATACTATCAGTTTAAATTACCTGGTACATGGTCGCTACTACATGAACTCAGTATTCCTCCTTTAGGAATTAGTAAAAAGGATTAGTAGTAAATAATAATTAAGGATAAGTTTAAGTAATTAACTCATGGCCATGGGGTAACGGTAGTTTGAAGAGCAACTTTAGATGGAAAACAGACAAATGAGATACACAAGCTAAATTCATTTATTTTTAAAACAAAGGTCAGCACCAGTACAATCATACTAAAATAATGCATAAAAAATATTGTTTTCAAGAACCAACATAGGGAGAAAATTTTGAAACTGACACTAGATTGATTTGATGATAGGGATAATGACTTAGGTAGAGGGAGGTTTTGGGGAAAGAGACTTAAGAAACATCTTCATTCTTACATTTTCAGCATTATGGTCATCCGACAAGTTTTTGGTGAGAACTTTCACTTCAACCTTCAATCCTTGAATTTTAACAATTAGTTTTACCACTTATGTCTGAAGTTTTGCATTTTCAACTGCAAGCTCATTAGTGGTACCTAGTCCTTGAAAAGATAACTTTTGATTTTGCAACTTCATATGTACTATCTATGTATCTTTGGTAGCCAACATAATCCTTAACTCCTCCATTACTTTGCTCAACCTAAACTGAACAACTAGTAACCCAGACACATGGGACACAGATCTAGCTTTACACTCTATGCATTCATTTTCCAAAAGAGTTATCAGTTTGATCATTTGTTTGGCTATTCCAAGGGCTCCTGTAGTTCTATATACATCATAGTGTTTAAACACTTTGTTCAAGAAATATCCATATGGTATTCAATGTTTTCCAACCTTTTCATGAACCACTTTATGTATATGTTCTATCATTTGATCTGGAAGACTTATCAATTCAAATTTACTCAAGGATGAAATCAAGAACAAGTCAACACTAGAAGTAATTATTCTTCAAATCATGGTAATAGAACCTTGTTGATTAACTCAAATACTAGCTGATAGTTAGTTTTTAGAGTTTTTTTTTCACTGCAACATTTGAGTTTCCTCCTACCATTAATGGCTTAATCATGAAATCAGTGGTAGGCTGTTATTTATGACAATTCTTATCCCTACAAATGGTACATCCAGGATTCTTCCTAGTCTTTCGTCATCCAATTTAAGAACCTTTCCCAACACCTGTGCAGTAAAACACAAGCCATCCTTTGAGAATTCAATAGAGTGGTACAATTCTCTTAATTCTCCTTTAAAGAGAATGGGAGTTTGTTCTTCTAGAAAGTACAACCAACCCTTATGCCTCACTTACTCCACCATCTCAAATTTTTCATAGATTTTTGTATCAAATATTCTCCCAGATAAAACTTTCTGTGTTTTCAAGTTCTCATTCTTCCTTTATCTGGACATGTCATTTTTTTCTTTATTCTTTTTCTTTCTTTTGGGCTCACTACTTGGCTCTCTTTTTTCATTAGTTTTTTCTCATTTAATCGAGTCCCTTAAATTCTTTTCTTTTCTTGATAACAATATATTTCCACCTAATTTCAGTGGAGCTACTAGACATCGACTTAGAGGACCTGTTTCTCTCATAATCCTCAACTTCTAATTTTTCTTTTTAGTAACAGGAGCAGTTAATGAATCTATATCTTCTTCTTTCTCAACCTCAACTACTTCTACATTTTCTTTCTTCTCTACTGCAATTGATTTCTTCAGCCTTTTTCTTTTCATGGTTGAAGCTTTTTTGGCCTTTATAGCATCTTTTATTATTTTTTTTCAGAACCTCATAAAGGATAGGTTCTAGTCACTTTCACTTTCTAGTTTATAACTTTTTCCTTACATATACTTCCTCTAAGTTTCTTTACCAACTATCTTAGAGGTATTTTATCCTTGAGATCTTCATCATCTACACATGGTGGTAAGAAAATTTCCTTTCCCTCATTCCCTTTATCCTTATTACCCACTTTTTATTATTCTTTATTTATTGAGCTTTCCCTGGTATTGTATGCAAGTAGGAGTAGATTCTCAGCTACCTAGTTTTCATTGGAGGAAAGATCAATCTTTTTCATTGAAATTTCTTCACCAAATAACTAGGAAAAAATAAGGTTTAAATCTAAAGGTGTAGGAGGGTCAGGCCTTATTGTGTATTAGAGGGTTCCACATTATTGAATTTTTTGAATGACCTAGGGATTTGTATGATTTTAGGCAATTTTAAATTTCCTAGAGAGGAGGAATTTTTAGTTTGAGATGTTTCATGTTCTATTTGTGATCACTATCCTTTGTTTGGATTCTCAATCAGTATAGGCTAAGCATAAGCTTCTAAGATTAAGGAGGATTCAATGGAGACTAACTCGATTGAGGGTTCTGGATATTCTAAGTTGGATTTAGTTTGTTTTTTAGAACTAGAGATGATTTTTTCAATGGTTCCAAATTCTGAACAATCAAGATGTTCAAATTTGGAATGTCTTAGTTGACACTCTGATGTTTTGTTCATTGTAGAAATTTTAGCTGGGTTTGAGGAAGTAGTGTGGTCCATTTGATTTTGAGAGACATAGATAAGATGGCTTAGTTTTAGGTTTAGAAAAAATTTGTAGATTTGGGAAGTTTATTTTAACTAGTTGAAGAGTAGAGACAAGATGGTCTAATTGAGCAATTTTAGGCGGTGATCAATGACCTTAAAAGAGGTTCCTTTTGATTTGACATATCTAGACCTAAGAAGTATGACTCATTATTTTGCACAGAAATTGACACTTTAGAGGAGAAAACATACATAGATTTTTCTAACAATATTTTGTTATTATTTTAAGCTTCTTGTATAGGTACTAACCTGAGTGATGGGACCAGGTCCCTTGCCCTTTTTACTTAATTCAATACTTGAGTTGGTTTTAATTGTTCTCCTCTTAAGCTATTTTTATGAGTGTATATCTATGAAGGCATGGAACTGTGTTAGATTAATAAGAACTTATTCTATCTAGGATATCTGCCTCCTTAGTATAGCCAATTATTGGAGTTGCACTTATTCATATGCTAGGTCAGGTTGGCTTTATTAATCCATGATCTGGCATTTTGCTGGAACTTCTTCTTTTAAGATGAGTCTTCTAAGGACCAGGTCCCTTAAATTCAATTATTTCAAAATATGACACCTCTACTTTGAGAGGGAGAAAACACAGTCAGATATTCTAAGATTATGCTCCGAACACCCATTTTTGGTAATTATTTTTGTCTGCAATTCCCTTTCCCCAACCTAGACCCATGATCACTTGTTTGATTTTTGAACCCATATAAGTTTGAGTTCCCAGTAAAAAGACAATGGTGTGACCAAAATCTTCTTATCCCATTTAGTTAGTGAGTTCTTTTTCATCTTATTCAAGCACTTAAATCTCTTTTGCTGTGTATCTCCTGCTGAACATATATGAATTCGTTCATTCCTTCACTTTTCTAGTTTTTATAATTCTCTATAGAGTTCCCATTTTATTCACAATGATTATTCATAGATTTGGAAGTCTTCTTTTTAGAACCATTGACAATCTTTCTTTGACACCCATCGATTGGAATTCTCTTTGATAGTGCAATACTTTTCCATCATTATCTCTTTGACTAATAAAATTAGAAAGAATATTTGAAGTGGTAGTCCATTTAATAGATTTATATAACTCCTTTCTTAAGCGGACCAGGCCCCTTTTCAATTCTTCATTCTTGTGAAGTGCTGTCATAAGATGTTTTTGGAAATCCCTTAATATTTCCTTAAGATCAACTTGAATCCTTAAGACTTCTTTATTCCCTTTTCTATCTTTAATATCAATTTTATTTAGATTACTCATAAGACTTAGATTTTTATATTTCATTTTTGTAATAATTCTTTAGTTTCAGAAATTTGGAGAGTTAAGGCAACCAAATCATGCTCTTGATTCTCTATTTTTATTCTAAGGCATTCTTCTCAGAATTTAGTTCATATACAAACTCTACCAACACACTTGTAAGCTTTTTTATCTTTCTAACAGAGTAGTTATCTAGGTCTTCCTTAAATTCTGAGAAAGTTACCTTTTTTTCTTCTTCATCTTCTGAGTGTGCTATAAATGCAAACAAGGAATCATAGATAACTGAATTGTATTCCACTGCAAGTATAGAGATATCTCCAGTCTTCTCATCTTCATCTGAGTCAAGGGAAAAGTTCTCCCCATGCTGCCAATAACTTCATAATTACAAAACTTACAACATCCCGCCTTTTTAAGTTTTGAAGAATTTGGTCCATCTCTTGCATTAGGTAGTTCCTAATGAATTCTTTATAGATACCATTTCTTGTGACAACCTTTAATCCTACTATTTTTTTTGCTAAGCTAACCACCCCTTTTGTAGCACTAACTATTCTTGTTGCTAGAAGTGCAACATTAGTGTCTTGTTATCTGGGTAAGACTCAATAGTCTTTTACGTTAGGAATCTCTCTTTTTTTTCTTCCTTTCTAAAACACCCTAGGTTTTGATCTATAAAAATTTCCTATGTTTTGAACTCACTGGACATCATACGACTAGGGGTACTAGTTTTATGTTATGATGCAATTTAGGAGGGTCTTAGTCGTACCTTAAATAGTGTGGTGGGGATATGTTTCTGTCCAAGGTATGAGTGGACAAAATACAGGTCATATGTTAGGGTACAGGTAGTATGGAGATAAATCGTATGTTAATTAATATGTCCTTGATCACATTCTATCTAGGGTATGGGTTGTAGGGTATTTCTCGTAACTTAGGGTATGATTTGGCATTGCATGGTCATATGTTGACCTGTGTGGGGGTCTAAGGTAAGGCCTAGGGTATGATTAAGGGTACCACTCAGCCTAGGGTACAGATGGAGGGGTGGTCATACCCTTTTATGTGTATTTAATACAGTTTAAGTTGGGGGTAATTTGAATATTTTTTCCTTATAACTCTTTGGGACCCCACAACTTAAAATACATTTTGGGGCTTCATCTAACCTATTTACAATCACTTAAACACTTAGAAACTCTCTCAAAATTATCTCAAAGGCTCTTGGGTTAAGCAAAAGCTAGGGTTTCCTTCAAAGTGGACAATTGATGCTCGTAGAAGTGATTACTTCTCATCTTCTTCTTAATATAAGAAAAGTTACTCCACCCTCATTGTTAGTTACAACTAAAGGCATGTTTTATAATTGTTTTCAAGGCATAATTGTTTTATAATTTTGGGTTTTCAAATATATGTTAGGGGTTTTGGTTATAAATGCTTGGTTATGGGTTTTCCATGTTTAAATTATAGATTTACATGTTTTAATGGTGGTTTGGACATTTGGTTGCATGGAGAGGGTTAATAGGTACTTGGTTTTGCTTTTTGAAATACTATGCCCCCAATGTGTTTGATATAATACCTATGAGAATGCTTTTGATATATTGTTGGACTTTTAATGGAACTATTGTATGTTAAAACTTGGTAATGGAGCCCTAAATAGTATAAATAGTTTAAATGGTTTGGAATGGTTAAATGATAAGGTCTTGGTTGTTATGGTTGGTATAATTGAAAGCCTTGTAGGGTACAAGGGAATCCCCCAAGTAAACTTAATAATAAAACACACGTAGTACACGAGACTCCCCAAGCTAACTTAATAGTGTAATCTGTGGGTACATAGGAATCCCTTCTTCTCAAAAAGGTTTGCTAAAGATATTACTTGCAAGATATAGTCTGTATGATGACACCACTAATCATAGCCTTGGTTAATAAAAAATGGAATGGTGTTCTTTGTTATGTGGTAATGGTTATAATTGGGAAATAATAATGGAGTGTGATAGCTAATCGTGAAAGTATGAGTACAATGGATGGACACTAGAAACTCAAATTTTATGACAAGAGGATTTCGTTATGATGAATATATAGGGTACATGGGAATTCCCTAAGTTATTATTGCATATATGTATCATGGAGAGCGAAGGGTACTTGGGAATCTCCTACTACTATGGTTTCTCCAATTCATGTAGCTACATGTATTGGTGCCTGTTCAGCGGGTTAATCTCCACCCATATAGTCCATGGGTGGTTCTAGGATGGTTAAGCTACACATACCTAGGTTAATGGTTTTAAATTCATGCTAAACCCAATTTCCTTTCCTAGCATGGCTATATATATGTATGTACGATTGTGAATGTATATGGTTGTTTTACTTGGTTTTAAAGGTTGGTATTATTTTATCCTTAACCTGATTAGTTGCTAGCATTCACCCGCTAACCCATCTTTAGGTGGCTGTATCCCCACGCGATGTAGGAACCAGCCATTCTACTTCTCCTGCTTATTGGTCAGATTTGAGATTAGCTATCGCGTTAAAGTGGTGAACTTTATTATTTGAAAAGGATCGATTACATATCATGGACAACTTTTCATACTTTGGTTGTTTATGGATATTAATTTTGGCTATGGTTTGGGGCATGTCCCAATCAAATTTTGCTTTTCTTTTGGTTAGAGGCTTTATGGAACTACTATAGGTTGGAATGGGCGGTGTTGGTAGTGGTATCATCCTTAGTATTAGCATTGGTATTGGGGTTGATACCATTTGATTGAATTTATGATTTTACCATCCTTTTATGTCATGTTATAGATGGGAACTTGGTTATTATTTTAGTTTTGGTATGGTTATTATTGGGTACTAAGTGGATAGACTTTCTTGGGTCGGTCATGATTATAGAGATATTCTAGATTTTGGATTTGTACATTTACGCTATCTTTTTAGATGGTAGGAATTCATTCGACTCAAGGTATATATTTGGTAGTTTAGTTGGGTAAGAGGGTGGTCCCTGATCCTAGTTGGACTGGGGATGACCATTACAACAAGGCCCTGGTTCGGGGTCAAATCAAGTTGGTATCAAAGCTTTAGGTTCATGGTCAATTAGGAATCAATAAAGCCATGTCGAGTAGAGTCTCTTTTAAGGGTGTGTAGCATACAATACTCATAAGGGAGAGGCTATAAGGCATTTAGGAATGGTACTCTTTCTTGTGATCTGTTTCAAGATGCACGGTCTAAGGTCCTCTAATCGTTTCTAATTCTCTTTTATACATAAGGCATGATTTGAAGATTATAAAAACACTTCTCTCCCGACTAGGGATAATATTAATGGGACATGATCTACTCAGGAGATCCATACTTGATCTACGGGTCCAGTCCCTGATAATCCTGAAGTTTCACTAGTTTCATCTAGTCCTCCTCAGGGTGACGTGATGAATGCAGAGTTTCATCAGTCCATTCATATGATTTCTCAGTTAGTGGCATCTAAGGCTATGTGAGGTGTACCTACTATTCTATCTTCTGAGGCCATAAGGGTTGGCTAATTTACAAATCTGAATCCTCAAACTTTTACTAGTGTAGATGAAAAGATATTCAGGATTATTCACATAACTAATGTAGAAGTGGTAAAGTTTGCAACTTATTAGCTCAAGGATGTGGCATACCAATGGTACGAGGAATGGGATAACACAAGGGGTAATGTTGTGGAGTCATCTTTATGGGAGACTTTCTCGATTACATTTATGGATTACTTCTTTTCTCAAGAGTTGATGGAAGCGAAAGAGGATTTTTTTTTTAATTTGTAATAGGGGAAGATGTCAGTCAAAGAGTATGCCTTGAAATTTCACCAGATGTCTGTGTATGCTCAAAAAATGGTGTCTGATATAAGGGCCAGGATGAGAAAGTTTGCTTTAGGATTATCTCATTAGTTGATCCTTAAAAGCAAGACTCCATTGCTAATCAAGGACATAGATATCTCTAAATTGATTATTCATATGCAACAGGTAGAGGATGAAAAGAAAAAATAGGTTGAGATAGAGGAAAGGCAGGGTAAAAATTTTAGGTTCTATGAGTAGGGTGGTTAACAACAAAGTGGTAGGAATGAGGGTAAGTGATCAAAAAAGAAGTGGGGGAGTTTGGGTTTTTTCTCCACAACTATTGCTCGTTACCCAAAGTTGTCAAGTGATAGACATCAACAGGGTGGTGATAACTTCAGGGCACAGGGTGCCCAATTTCAGGCAAGTAGGCCATAGTCGGCTTTATCATGTCCTCTTTGCAAGTTTTATGGTCGATTGCATAGGTGTTTTTGTAATGTGGGTAGGACAGGTGTTTTAAATATTATCGACAAAACCATATGCTTAGAAACTGTTCGATTGGTAAGGTTGTTTCGAGAGAGAATAATGTTCTAGTTGCTTTTTGATCTATCCTACACCGAAGGGAGCTGCTTCTGCGGCTGTTTTTGCTATTAGTTCTAATGCTGGCTGTAATAGGTTACATGTTCAGACTTCTCGACAAGATTATAAGGCACCGCCTAATGTCATGGATGATACATTGCAACTCTTTTCTTGTAACGTGTACTGCTTTATTAATTTGGGGTCCACTATTTTTTATGTGACCCCATATGTGGCTATGTATTTCGGTTTTAATCCTGAGGTTATTTTGGATCCTTTTTCTGTTTCTACCCAGGGAGGCAAGTCTATTCTTGCTAAAAGAGTCTATAGGGGGTGTGTGGTAATTTTTGGTAGTAAGGAGACTTTGGTGGATTTGTTTAAATTAGATATGGTAGATTTTGATGTTATATTAGGTATGGATTGGTTATATTTATGCTATGTATCCTTAGATTATCAGACCCATAAGTTTGTCTTTAGGTTTCCTGGTGAGCTGGTTATTGTATAAAAGGTGGTTCCTTAGCTCCTAAGGGGAAGTTTATATCATATCTTAGGGCTCGAAAGTTAATCTCTAAAGGGTGCCTCTATCATTTGTTCTGGATTAAAGGTTCTAACTTGAAAGGTCCTTTATTATATTTGGTTCTGGGGGTGAATGAGTTTCTTGAGGTTTTTCTAGATGTCCTTCCTGGTGTTCCTCCGGATAGAGATATTGAGTTTGGGATCGATTTGGTTTCGGACACTAAACGAATATCTATTTCTCCTTATAGAATGGCTCTGGCTGAGTTTTAGGAACTCAAGGAGCAACTTAAGGTTCTTTTGGATAAGGTTTTCATATGTCCTATTGTGTTCTCTTAGGGTGCACCGGTGTTATTCGTGCGTAAGAAGGATGGTTTCCTTCGGATGTTTATTGACTATCGACAGCTAAATAAGGTGAAAGTTAAGAACAAGTATCCTCTTCCAAGGATATTTGATTTGTTTGATTAATTGCAAGGTTCCAAATTCTTTTCAAAGATAGATCTTCTGTCTTTGTTTCATCAGCTTAAGATTAGGAAGGAGGATATCCCTAAGATTACCTTACATACTCAGTATGGGCAGTTTGAGTTTTGAGTTATGCAATTTGGTTTAAATAATGCCCTGATGGCATTCATGGATTTGATGAATAGGGTATTTCATCAGTTTCTGGATCATTTCTTTATTGTGTTCATTACTAACATTCTGGTGTATTTTAAGAGTGAGGTGGATCATGCCAATCACCTATGTGTGGTGTTGCAGACATTGAAAGAGCAGTAGTTGTACACCTAATTCTCTAAGTGTGAGTTTTGGTTGAAAGTTGTTACTTTTTTGGGTCATATTATTTCTAGTGAGGGGATTATGGTGGATCTACAAAAGGTGACGGTGGTTAAGAAGTGGCCAAGACCCACGACTCCAATCAATATTCAAAATATCTTGGGTTTGGCCGGGTATTATAGGGGGTTTGTAGAAAGTTTTTCAACGATAGCTCCCCCATTGACTATGTTGATTCAAAAGAACATAAAGTTCTCTTAGTTGGATGCTTATGAGGGTTCTTTTGAGAAGCTGAAGGCAATGAGGGGTTTGTATTTACTATGATGCATCTCGGGTGGGACTTGGCTATGTTTTAATGCAACATGGTCAGGTAATTGCTTATGCTTATAGTATTTGAAGGTGCATGAGAAGAATTATCCAACTCATGATCGGGAATTGTTAGATGTAGTATTTGCATTGAAAATTTGGCGGCACTATTTGAATGGAGTGCTCGTGGACATCTTCCCGTATCATAAGAGCCTGCAGTATGTGTTCACTTAGAAAGATCTTAACCTATAGTACAGAAGATGGCTTGAAAATCTCAAGGAGTATGACATGAGTCTTCACAATCACCCAGATAAGGCTAATGTTGTTGTTGATGCTCTTAGCAGGTTATCCAGGAGGAGTTTTGCTCATATGGATAAGGAGAAGTGTTAGTTGGAGAGGGATATTCCCCGCATGGCTAATCTTAGAGTTCTCCTTTTGGACTCAAGAATAGTGATGCAATGTCGGTCATTTCTTGGTGTAGAGATTAAGGAGAAGCAAATTCTAGATTCTGTCTTGATGAGAATCAAGGGTGATGTAGGTCGAAAAAATGTAATCGTATTTGAGATCAGTGGTGATGGTACCTTGCTGTACCAAAGGAGGTTATGTGTTTCATATGTTGATGGGTTACAAGAAAGGGTATTAGTTGAGGTGCATGAATCGCGCTATGTTGTTCATCCCAGTTCGGTGAAAATGTATCATGATCTTAAGGAGATGTATTGTTGGAATGATATGAAGAAGGATGTGGCTGATTTTATGGACAAATGTTTGGTGTGTCAACAAGTGAAAGTTAAGCACATGATGCCTGTGGTTTTATATCAGGAGATCGAATTGCCAGAATGTAAATGGGAGGTGATCAATATGGATTTTGTTACCGGTCATCCTCGGTCTAAAAATCAATTTGATTTGATTTGGGTCATCATGGATAGGCTGACAAATTTGGTTCACTTCTTGCCAAAGGATTGGCACATCTTATTATTCCCAAATTCCATAAATTATCTAAGTCATGATATACAAGACATAAACATATCCTAGAATCCCTAGCGAGCATGTAATCCATACTATACTTAATTTCATAGAGAAAAGTAGCCCGAAGCTTCGATGCCAAACCACAACTCTTGAATCATCTACAAATCGCTCCTCTTTTCTCCATGTTCCCAAAAAACTGCCACCCTATCAAAAAAATAATATACATAAGAATAGGAATAAAATGATACCATGTAGCTATAAAAATATTTGGGCGAAATTTCATGTCAAGAATGGGATCGTAGGTCCAACAAATGACATCAAAAACTGAATCCATCATGAGGTCACTCGAATAACAAGGAACACATGCTCAAAATTTAAGCTCAAACGATGCTCGAATCGAGGACCAAATATGCCCATAAAATTAAGAAACTCAAAAACTAATTTCTAGGAATTTGTACGGAGGAGAATTTGATGGGGAAAAATTATGGAAAATGATGAAGAGGTGTTGAATTATCTTACCTTAACCTCAATGGATTATTTTCCACAATTTTCAAGCTCCATGCTCCAATAATGGCAGAAAAAGGGTTTTGAATCACAAGTTTAGTCAGAAATTATTTAAAACAAAATGGGTATTCTTGTAAAATGAGATATAAAATGTACAATCATAATGACAATGACTGAATGAGTAAAACACATTGACATCTTAAAAAGAAAAGGTTTCTTGCTTAGAAAATGTCAAAATACTAAATGGGTTCAGTTTGAGTCTTATACTCAGTAATGATCGCATAATAGACACTTTTTATGCTTAAGCAACTAGGTCAAAGGGTCAAAATATTGCTTAAGCGGCCAAATGATCTATTAAGAAACCTGATCAAATGTTCAACAACCGCTTAAGTGCCTACATCCGCACCAACAACCTCCAAAACTTTTTTTTTATCCTTGAAATTCATCCAGAATCCTATGAACATGAACTAATAGTGAAAACTGATGATATAGTATGTTCCAGATCCAATGGAATCATCAATTTTAGGAAAAAAGGTTGCTTACAACAAATTAACCCCCGAGATCCCTATTAAGTTATTTTAACTAATTTTTGTCGAAACACTAAAAATCAAATATAAAGTCTCGGTACCTGAACTAACTATGCCATCAGACTAAATTTGATAGTTCAAAATCAAAGGCAACATTATTATTTCCATCCAAGGTCATTTTTATTAAACGTGGGTCCTATAAAGAGCTATTTTAACTAAAATCCACCTAATATCCCAATAAGAGTTTGAAAGACTTAGGACCCAATCGAAAGGTCCCCCAAGCCTAAAATAAACGTTTTAGAGCTAATGGTGATGTCAGAATTCTTATCAGAGGTTGTTTACTCAGAGTTTTTTTCAGCGACAAATTTCTAAACAACGATAGCTCAAAAATAAATAAATTAGCCTAAATTCTAAACAAACTACCTAATAACAAATTTGATAGTTCCAATAAGTTATAAATGACGTATAGTCACTATGGGAAGGCTCAAAATGCCAAAATGTACAAAATTTAAGAAAATTACCAAGGGTGTCATTACATCAAGACTCTTAACTTACTTTAGGTTAGATCTACTTACTTCATGAAATTGCAACTTAAGAAACCATGATTGGACCATATACCCCCTCCCTTGAAACTCTACCAATGCAACACATAATGAAGTTTATAATCACTAAGGCTCTTATGAATTGAAAATCACTATGAGGAGGAGCAATAACATTCAATATACTTCAAGAGATATATACTTCGACAATTAACATTAGACTTGAATAAAGATATACCTTGGATTCATGTGGTGCTACAACTACCATTAATTATAAAAATAGACTGATCCACTTAAGAAATCAACAAGAATACATAAAAGATAATATAATTTCAAAAAATATAACTTAATGAATGTGTATAAGACATATGCATCCTCTCTCCTTCTTCTCAACCTTTTTAATATCATAATCATTACAAAATTCATGAACATCATAGGTATAACACGTCAGGTTTCTGAAATCTAAAATTTTCTTGGTGTTGTACTTACTACTCAGAATGATACTCAGTTGACGAGTCATGAATACTCCTCATGAATCATAAGGTTCTAATCATAGAATGACCAGTAAGTTTGTTCGTGGTTTCTATAGAGGTCACGATTCGAACCTCATTTATCATACAATGAGGTCATGATTCATGATGAGAGACTCATGACCAAACTAGTATAATGACCCAAAATTAATATTCAGCCCATGAGTTATGGAGATGACTCGTTACCAGACCTCACGAGTTGTGAGGTGACCCACAACGGCTGGAAATAATTTTTTGCTCTTTTAAGTAGGGCACTCTGGTTATTTCCCTCCCTTCTAAGCTTAAATCCCATGACCTAAATACCTTATGGAACTTTATTTTTCATCATTTAATAAGTTATAAACACTCACTCAATTATGTTCATCTAGAGCTCTAAATTTTGATTTCTCTCCAATTTCTTGGTATTCTCAAGCATGTATCTCTTCCCTATAACTTATTTTACTAAATACATGTGTTTTATTATTAACCAAGAAAATTTAATTATTGATTTTAAAATTGGATTGAGGGCTTTTTGATGTTACTTGGTTGAATTGCTTGTCCCATGATTTGTATGGATTATTCATTTTTTGAATTTGTGGTTTTTTTAACTAATTTAGTGCTAGGGTATGGAATTCAAATGGGGGGGAGGGGTAGTAAATTCCCCTAATTTATGAATAATTGAATAGGGGTCATGGATTCCCCAAACTGTATGGATTTTTGGTATTGGAATTGACAATAACATCAACCCACCTTATGAAATAGTCTTTGAAACATCGCTATATGCATAATTTAATCATTTTTGAAACTATGGAATTGCATAAAATATTAATGAATAAAAATGATTTTGAATGGACTTAATGGCTATTATTTGATTTTGAATTGGACCTTGGGGGTCATGGATTCCCCCAAGTTGATGGATAATTAAAATGGAATGACGGTATTAGCTTGCAAGTGTAATTGGCATGTAGATACCAATGGCATATGGCATAATAGATGATTCTTAGTTTGATGAACTGGAATATATAAATATTGTAATTAGGCTTAAAGGGGGTTGTATAGCTCGCTGTGAAGGTGGAGGTACCAAGGAACTAATATAGAAAACTAATGTTTGCCAGTGTGAGGGTGGTCATAATAACCATGTGCATGTGTTACACCATATATATATTTGGATCCTGGGATAGTGTAGGGTCGTTGATTTCCCATCCTTACTTAATACCTTCGATTCATATGACCAACACGTAGTTAGGTCCTTTCGATTGGGGAAGCCAGACCCATATAGCCAGCGGGTGTATTTAAGATGATTAAATCTATATAATCCAAGTTAATGATTTTAAACCTCATGTTACCTAGTTCCCTATCCTAGCATTTTGTAGATGTGTATATATGCATGTATGTGAACATATACTTTGAGTTTTGACTTGATTTTAAAATGGAAGTATTTTATCCTTATCCTGAGTTTCATGCTAGTGCTTTCTCCACTAACCAGCATAGGATGTTAAATTGTTTCATAATGTAGGGTCTGAGGATACTTCTTTTACCCTAGTGCAGTATCAGGTAATCTGGTTTCATTTGTTAGTTTGAGTGAAGTGATAAGCTTCCATCCTCACGAAAGCTTAGAAATTTCATTGGTTTCTTTCCATATTAAAGAATTGAAGAGTTCACATTAATGTTATAATTGTCATTATCACTATCATGATCTGGGGCATGTCTCAACTTTGTTTGATTTTTGAATTGGTCTAGAGGATTTTATGGAAAATATGTGTAGATTGTGTGGTTGACTCTTAGATCTTACT
The DNA here is from genome assembly GCF_002878395.1 of Capsicum annuum. Taxonomy (NCBI): domain Eukaryota; kingdom Viridiplantae; phylum Streptophyta; class Magnoliopsida; order Solanales; family Solanaceae; genus Capsicum; species Capsicum annuum. Next base: position 83,298,818 of record NC_061119.1, on the reverse strand, counting down.
TTGAGTTGTATTAACTCACTTATCTTTATGGTTTGGTTATCTTCTGCTATTTTTATTTTACCTATATTGTGTTTTGATTAGATAGGCTATAGGGGTGGTCTTCCGCCCATGGTTGGCTTGAGATTCCTGTCATGACTAGGATCGGGGTAAGGTTATGACAATCTATGTATCAGAGCATATGTTGAGGATCATTGGGTGTCCACAAATTCGTGTCGTGTAGACTCTCTTTCATGGGTATATAGCATACCATACTTAAAAGGGAGAGGTAAAAAGATGTTTTGGAATGTTTTCTTTTCTTGAGTTTAATTTAGGGCTATAGAGTCTAGGGTCATAGAATTTCTCTAACTCCTGGTTTGCTCATATTTTAGATTATGCCTCCTCAAAGATCTGATATTAGTAAAAACCTTGTTGGCACCTCTACCTTGCATGAGGGCAATGTAGAGGGGATTCACCCTATTTATGGAGTACACACCCTATCTAGGGTCCCTCTTCCCGATTGTACTACTCCACCTTAGATTCCTCCTATTCCCATTAACCCTTCTCCAATTTGTGAAAGTCATACTCAGTCACCTCAAGAAGACATATTTAATATGGAGTTTCACCATTCTATTTTTCTGTTGACCCAATTAGTGATGTCTCATTCTTGTCAGTTTAGCCTTATTTGTTTTGATGAGGTTTCATCTATGATTACTATGGTTGGTTAGTTTATGAGGTTGAATCCCCAATATTCACTAACTTTAAGGATGATGAGACGGAGAAAATCTTAAGGGTGATGCATGCTACTAATTTAGAAGGTGTGGAGTTTGCCGTATATCAGTCTAAATATGTGTCATATCAGTGGTATGAGGAGTGGGATCAATTGATGGGTGATGATGCTTAGCATGCAATGTTAGAGGAGTTTTATGGTGCTTACCTTAATTGTTTATTTCCTCAAGAGTTCAGAGAGGCTAAGGACGAAGATTTTGTGAACTTGAGGCAAGGAAGGATTAGAGTGAAGGAATATTCCTTAAAGTTTCATTAGTTGTCTTGCTATGCTCTAGATTTGGTGTATAGCGTGAGGGCTAGGAAGTGGAAGTTTGCTTTGGGTTTGTCTCATGACTTGATTTTAAAGTGTATAGTTGTGATGTTGAACAATGACATGGATATATCCAGACTTGTGGTTTATATGGAACAGGTAGAGGAGGAAAAGAAAGAAACAGATAGAAATGTGAGAGAGGCAAAATAAGAAGTTCAGATATTCAGAGCAGGGTGGAGGTCAGTAAGCTAGGGGAAGAGATGGTAGATAGTAGTCCCAAGATGAAAAATTAGGAGAGCTCTATTTTCTATTTATTGGCTAATTCTCCTTATCTCAAATAATCTGGTAATCGTTGCTTTTAGAGTGATAGTGGTTTTAAGGAACAGGGTGCCCAATCTCAAGCTATTGGAGCTTAGTCAACCCTATCATATTCTGCCTATTGATTTTGTGGATAGTTTCACTGTGGTTAGTGTTATGAGGGTAGGAATAAGTGATATAATTTTGGGCAGCGTAGCAATTATAGCGACATTGTATGGTAGCTAAAGATGTCATGGAAGTTAATAAAGTATCGATTGATTCTTCCTCAAATACTATACCAAAGGAAGCTACTTTGGGTACTGGAATTGGCTAAAATCATCTTTATGCTCTGGCTACTGGCTAGGCATTTGAGTTATCTCCGAACATTATTACTGGTATGTTAAAACTCTTCTCTCATGATGTGTATTATTTGCTCAATCTGGGGTCTTCCCTTTCTTAGGTGAACCCTTATATGGTTGTGCATCTCGATTTTGGTCCTAAAAATATTTTTGAGACTTTCTCTATTTCTACCTCGGTAGGTGATTCTATTGAGGCTAGAAAATCCTATAGGGGTTGTACGGTGTCCATATTTCATAGGGTGACTTTGGTGGATTTGGTAGAGTTGGATATGGTTGATTTTGAAGACATTTTTGGATTGATTGGCTCCATTCATGCTATGCCTCATGTTGCTCCCAAGAACACATGCAAGTGTACGTGGTCTCACCAAGTAATATAGTAGCCTTAGGTAAAGATGAATATTGATCCCTCAGAGACTTGTTTTATCAACTATCCTATTTTCGTTCAACTATTAAGATTAAATTAGAGCACGATAACCAAAAGAGCTTTGAAAGTTATAAATTAAATACAAAGTAAACAGTGCGTAAAAGTAAAGACTTGAGGCAATAAATGTATGAAAGCCTAGGGTTAAGTCACTTTGAACAATCATACTACGCTATTGAACTTCATACGTTAGATTGCTTATCGTGGTTGTTGATTCGTAGGGTTTATCGCATGACCATGGTCTCCCGATCTCTAATCATTTTACTAACTTGGACATTACAACTACATCATTGAGTGGGGATGTAATAATTCAATCAGATGCATGAAGCTATCATTCTAAATGTGAACCAAGCAAGGCTTCTAGGTATATCCCTATCCTAGTCACTAATTCAAATTCCTTATTTTATAAAAGAATAAGAACCTTACTCTATTCATCCATACGTTCTATCATTCTATTCCCCCTCTCGAGATTACATGGTCGATGTTATATGTATTCTAAGGTTAGCTACTCCTTAAAATAGTGAAAACAAAGACGAAAAAACCACTAAATATGCTAAGAAATCTAAAAAAAACTCAATTCAAAGAGAAAGTAAACATGTTCTTGGCCTTAACCCTAGATAGGGGGCGTTTAGCAACTAATAGACATAACCATAGCCACCATCAATAAATACATGATTAAATATATTAAATATACAGAGTAAATAGAAATAAACCCTAATTAAGGTGTGTAGCATTCGCTCCTTAATTCTCCAATATGTCCAAGGTTTTGAACATAAAGTGCAAGTGATGTATTTATAGTTGGAAAACTTTGCCGTGTGTGGGGTAAGGTGTGTGGTGCATTGGACCAGACTATGGGAGAAAGTATCAAATAACATGGATTATTGTACTTATGATAGCAGTGTTCCATGTTGGTTATTCCAAGGGGTAGAGTTTCACGTCACGTCTATATCGCATGGGCTCTCTGGAAATCGCATTTTCAATGTTAATCTTTACCTTGCACTTGTCCTTCCATCCCAGCATTATGGTGTTGTTTTTGTTTGATTTACAGATTTTAATTACTCCATATCACACTATGATCAGCTTACCAAGTATCCTATTTAAGGATAAACCACGGATTAGAGCTCAAAACAACACCATTTACAACGGCGAACTAGAAACTTGAGCTAAGACTAGGCTTGCCCATGTTGATCTTTACTTCATGTTTTGACTCTTGGCTTCTTTAAATTGAACTTTAAACATTATAAATAAGTTTTTAAATGCATAAATACACAATATAAACCATTATGATATCATTCAACACATTAGAATCCACCACGATAAACAAGAACAACATCTAGTTCAAGCTAGTAACACTAGTTTTCTCAGTTTAACTCTAAGTGATCAATTTGAATCTAAACTTGTTTAAAAACACCATTAAGTATTTTAATCGTGTACTTAAACACTTAGATGCTCAATTATATCATCATTAACACATAAACCACACGAATTGTCCTCAAAACAAGGCTAAATATGCTAGGATAACAACACTAAGGCGCATAAATAAACCCAACATCACCACCCAACACTTAAGACCTTGTTCATCCTCAAACAAATATTTACCCTAAGCATGATAAGATGAGGAGACTATACACTTCTACTACAAGCAAGACACTAAATCTATTACTATAATGAGTACACAAAATGCCAGGTTCAACACTAAGCATGATTTAGTACACAATTGTAAGTTCCAGAACACTACATCAAAATATCCTAGCCTCATGACTTGACTCACCTAGTTAGCAAACTCATGCATATTATTCAATCACAGATGTCATATAACTCACCAAACTAGCTTCAAACATATTCCCTTAGAATATGAGAGTTAACCATAATCACTCATATAAAAATAGTTAATCACAGAATGGGTACAAGGATAAAATTGCCCTTAATCTCACAAGGAATTCACAAGTTACAAATGATGAACCATAGGCTTTCCCTTAGTGTAGTGCTCCACTAATATTAGAATGCTGAAGCTTAGGATCAAATAGGTCTTTATGGGTTTTAAGGCAGGATAAAGGATGGGTAGGAACTATTTTGGCTAAGAATCATGACTAACTTCCCTAAGAGCTTTAATACATCACATTATACAATTAATTTACCTTTAACAACCCATTTTTAGCTATTCTATCTACCCATATCTTTTGTTTTTCCCTATCTCATTAAGCTCCTTCAGAAAAACACTATGGTAAGAGTATTTTTAATGTACAACTTATTCAATTTTGAACAATTTTTTATTCTTTTTATTTCTCAACTCCTAACCACAAGATATCCATTTTTACACACCAACAAATATTACTATGGGGCTTCAATTTCACTTTTCTCCTACTTGACTTTCAATCACCTTAACTTGATTAATTTTTTATTAAAGTGCTTAGGAGCTTTGAATCTAATTAAGGTCAATCAAAGAAGGTATTAGGATACATCTCAAGATGCCAAAGAGAAAGCTAAATGATCAATGGGGTTAACTAGGATAATACACAAGGGAAGGTAAAAAGAAGGTATAAACTTGGCTATCAAAGAAATGCTTATGTCGTCTCCTAAACCCACACTCTTTATTTTGCTTTGCACACACACCAAGAAAGTTCTAGAATCAAATGCAACAAAGAGTATACAAGCACCTCACGTGCACATGGCACATGCTTAACTCAAGCAGGATCATCATAGGCTCTCAACTAAACAATCAAATGAATTCAACACTAAGCCAACAAGTACAAGAGTCATAAACATGAGCCTTGGAGTCTCACTATAGAAATTCACATAATCAACTTGATTTTTTACAACCAAACACTTGCATGATATTTCAAATATATCACCAATGAGAATATCTCACTTATTCCTAACACAGTATTCTTTAAAAAGTTACCCTAAAAATGGGAATTAGTTCCCCACCCCACACTTATAAATCTACTTTGTCCCTAAAGTATACTTTAAAGTAGAGATAGACATACTTCTTGAGGCCTATGGGCCTATCAAGTAGCATCTTTATACATCAAAAGGGTCTTGGGACCCCACACATAGTCTTCGCCATGGTCCTTAACTCAGATTTTTAGGAACTCAGACTTACGATCAACCTGTGACTCAACTAAAACTAAAACTAGTTTAGTAAAAACTAAAACTACTGAAAATAAAACCTACATTAACTTGGGTTTCCTCCTAAGCAACGCCTGATTTAGTGTCGTGGCATGACCCACATCAACTTAACTATTTTTCTTCAACTTAACCATTTTCCTTCAAACTCTTCCTCATACTAGTATGCCATCTTCTTATTTATTTCTGACCTCTCGAGTGCAAACTATCATGGTTAAAAACTTTCTCAATAATATCCTTTCTAGGATCGTGAATTTGCATCATCTCTGACTTGGGTATTAGTGGGTTGGGGTGCTTAATGAGGAAGTTTGAAGATGTCTTTTGTGGAATAGACACCACTATCCCACACTTATCCCCTTCAATCATAATATACATATATAAATTTTTATATTAGGATAGTGTGTTGAGAGGTTTGTACACTTTGAAAATTGCTACTTCATCATCCAGCCACATTGTAAGCATAACCTCTCTCACATCTATCAATGCTCCTCCCATCGCCAAGAATGGATGTCCCAAAATGACTAGAGCTTTTATATATTCTTGAAAATCTAAAACAATAAAGTTAGCAGGCATAATAAACTTACCAACCTTTATGAGAACATCCTCTCTGCCTATATTAAGACAAGATATGGTCCTATTTTTCAGTGGCGGCAATACAGAGCTCGGTCTCAGCTTCCTCAAGACCAAAGTATTGATCAAAGAAATAGGTATCAAATTGATTCTTTCCCCTAACTCACTAAGTGAGTAGACAACCTCATTTTTGCCAATTTGAATAGGAAGGGTGAATCTCCCAAGGCCTTTGAGCTTTTTGGGCATTTTCTATATCACCACAGAACTACACTTTTCTGAGAGTGCTATGGTTTCCACATCCTGATGCTTAATTTTTTTGTGACCACATCCATCAAGTACTTAGCAAAATTGGGAATTCCCTGTAAAATATCTAAAAGTGGAAGGTTAATGTGAAGCTCTCTGAATGTGTCAAAGAACTTTTTGAAGCATACATCCTTCTTTGCCTTTATATGCTTCTATGGGAAAGGTAGTTGTGGTCTCTCCTTCACATGTTCAATAATATTTGTTTCCGAGTACTCAAAATTCTGCAATTTTTCAATAACTCTGCCATCTACCTGTTTAGGAACCTATTCTATATTTACCTCCTTGGTTTTCTTTGGAGGTCCTTCATTCAGCTCCTTACCACTCTACAAAGTCATTGCCATTACTTTTTTAAAATTTTTTATATCACATGGCAAACTATCTTGAGGCCTGGTAATCTACGTCGTTGATATCTAACCTATCTGCAACTCTAATTTCCTTATAGATGTTTGCTGTCTCTTTATATCTGCAACCAACTATGCCTAAGAATCCATAATTTACTTCAACATCTGTTTAACATTGCTGCTTTTGGTGTTGGCCTAATTTTCATGAACTTGCTGCTGCTGAAACTATTGTTGTTAAGCATTCTATTATTGATTTGGTGGATAATGCTTCCATATTAGATTGTAGGCGTTCCTATAATTCATCCTTTGTACATTGCCCACAAATATCATAGACTTAAGATTTGCAGCACACATAGCAGTTGAATGCCCACTGTTACCACAAATCTCACACCAACCTACAGCCTATTGAATTATATTAATTGTAGTTGTAGGATGTGTAACCCCTAAATTTATATTGCTAAATTGAGTATTCAATTGATTTTGTAGGACAATAATCTGGGTAGATATAATATTAAACTGGTCCACCTCCAACACACCTGCAACCTTCTTTAAAGCATTTTTTGTGTTCGAATGCTATTCAGGTTTCCCTTGTACAATTCAGTTCAACAAAGAATACAACTCACCATTCATCAGTTCCAAGGCTTGACCACCTGCAACTGAATCTTACAAAATTATTATGTTATGGTCAAGTGTCTCCACAAAGGTGTGAGATAGTACCTTATTGGAATGCAGATGATGTCAATAGTTCTGAAGAAGAGATTTGAACCACTCCCAATCATGCTATAGAATCTTGTCTGACTTCTGTTTGAAGCATACAATCTCACTGCACAGTCTCGCAGTCTTGCCAGACATAAAGAATCTGAAGAAGAATTTTTGGGTTAAGTCATCCCAGGTTATGATTGAGCTAGAAGGCTTAATGTTCAGCCACTAATTTGCTTCCCTAAATAGAGAAAAGGAAAATAGTGTCAGCCTAACATAATCAGTTGACACCCTTGTAGGGATGAATGTGTCATTGATCTCTATAATGCTTTACAAATAGACTTGTAGGTCTTCAGATTAAAGTCCTGTAAATAGCCCACTGCTGTTCAAAAGCTGCACCATGTTTTGTTTAAGCTCAAATTTACCTCCAGCAGCCGGTTTCAAAAAAATGGAGATCAAATCTATCAAAAGTAAGATAACCACTTTGCAAACTATCCTGCGGGCTGGTTTATCTTCAACCATAAAAGTAGGATTGTCTTGTACCTCTTGAAATTATGGGACATGAGGGAGAATGATTTCTTCTCTCATTCATTGATGGAAGCATTACTCCAGTTTGGGTCTTGGTGCAACTAATTCCCTCTTCCTTTCCACCTTACTACTTTGCAAACCTATTTTCTGCAAATTCAGTATCAATACCAAGAGTAAATCACAAAAGTATTCTAAAAAGTAAAAATAAAACAAAAATAGTTTCAAATTTAAAAGTCCCCAACAATGGCGCAAAAAACTTGCTATGCCCAAGCATACACACAAGTGTATGTTGTCTCACCAAGTAATATAGTGGACTTAATAAAGCCACATATCGATCCCTTAGAGAGTTGTTTTAACAACTATCCTATTCTAGTTTAACTATTATGATTAAATTAGTGCAGGGTAACCAAAAGAGTTTTGAAAGTTATAAATTAAATGCAAAGTAAACAATTCTTAAAAGTTAAGACTTGAGACAATCAATGTATGAAAGCCTAGGGTTAAGGCCCTTTGAATAATCATACAATGCTATTAAACTTCATTCATTAGATTGCTTATCATGGTTGTTGATTTGTAGGGTCTACAACATGATCATGGTCTCCTAACCTCTAATTGTCTACCTAACTTGGACATTACAACTACATCATTGAGCGGGGATGTACAATCCAATCAGATGCATGAAGCTATCATCCTAAATGTGAAGTAAGCAAGGATTCTAGTTATATTCTTATCCTAGTCACTAATTCAAATTCCTTATGTTATAAAAGAATAAGAACCTTACTTTATTCATCCCTATATTTTATCTTTATATTCCCACTCTCGAGATCACAAGGTCGATAATATATGTATTCTAAGGTTAGATACTCCTTACAACAGTTAAAACAAAGATGAAAAAACCACTAAATATGCTAATCAATCCAAAAAATTTCATTCAAAGTGAAAGTAAACATGTTCTTAGCCTTATCCCCGGATAGGGGGTGTTTAGCCCCTATCAATGAGTACATGATTAATTCTATTACAAAGTTAAAGTAAAGAGAAATAAACCCTAATTAAATTTTGTAGAATCCCCTCCTTAATTCTCTAAGAAGTCTAAGTTGTTGAACATAAAGTGCAAGTGTTGTATTTATAGTTGGGCAACTTTTTGTGTGTGGAGTAAGATGCGTGTCGCATTAGTCCAGCCTATGGGAGAGAGTGGTGATTCACATGGATTATTACACTGCATATAATAGTGCTACATACTATTTAGTCCAAGGGGCAGAGGTCTGCATCACATCTATTTCGTGTGGGCTCTCTGAAAATTATATTTTTAACGTTAAGCTTTACCTTGAACTTGTCCATCTATCCTAGCCTTATGGTATTGTTTTCCTTTGATTCAAAGTAGTTATTTCATCCATGTATCACCATAATAAACTCACCAAGCAACCTATATCAACATACACCACCGATTAGATCTTAAAATAACACAACATTTAGAATGGTGAACTAGAAATTCGGGCAAAGACTAGGCTTGCCCACATTGATCTTTATTTCATGTTTTGACTATTAGATTATTTCAATTGAACTTTGAACATTATCAAAAAATTTTTACACACATAATTACACAATATAAACCATTATGAACATATTTAGCACATTATAATCCATCGCGATTAACTAAAACAACACCTATCTCAAGCTAGTAACACTAGTTTTCTCAGTTGAACTCTAAGTGATCAATTGAATCCAAACATGTTTAAAATCACAATTAAGTATTTTAATAACATACTTAAGCACTTAAATGCTCAATTATATCATCATTAACATATAAATCACATGAATTGTCCTCAAAACAAGGCTAAATAAGTTAGAATAACCACTAAGGCACATAAATACACCAAAAATCACCTCATTAGATTATAGGTCCCATAAGGTCAACTTCTAAATTTCTAAAATACTCGAAATATAATGGGAAGAGGTTCCTTAGTATGTAAAGAGAGGTTTATTTCTTATCTTAGGCCTAAAAGTTGATTTCCATGATAGTTTTGTTTAAAGATTCTAGTTTTGAAGGTCCCTCATTGCAATCTATCCCTGTTGTCAATGAGTTTCCTAAAGTGTATCCCAATGATCTTTATGGTATTCCCCCCAATAGGGAAAAAAACTTTGGGATTGATCTTCTATAAATATGCATCATATCTATATTATGCCTTATAAAATGACTCTAGCTTATAAGTTGAAGGTGCTAAATGAGCAGTTAAAAGATAATCTTGATAAGGGTTTCATATGTCATAGTGTTTCTCTGTGGTATGCCTCTATTATTTTTATGTGTAAGAAACATGGGTATCTTCGGATGTACATAGATTATCCATAATTAAATAAGGTAAAGGTGAAGAATAATCCTTCTCTTCCAAGGATAGATGATATCTTTGACCAGCTTCATGGTACTAGATGCTTCTCTAAGAAATATCTCTATTTGAGCTATTATCAATTGAAGATTAGAAAGACTGATATTCCTAAGACTGTCTTCTGAACCCAATATGGTACTATAAGTTTTTGGTTATGTCATTTGGATAGACTAATGCTTTAGCTGCTTTAATATATCTTATAAAATGGGTGGTTAGACATATTTTAGATCATTTATAATAGTGTTTATTGATGATATCTTTGTGTATTGTAAGAGTGTAGAGGATCATGCTAATAACCTCCAAATTGTGTTACAGATTTATGGATCAAAGTTTTTATGCAAAATTTTTTAAGTCTGAGTTTTTGCTAAATATTGTGACCTTTACTGGACATGTTGTTTGTCGTTAAGGGATCAAGGTAGATCCATAAAAATTTGAGGTTATTAAGAGATAGCCTAGTCCCATGACTCCAATTGGTATTTGGAGCTTCTTGGTCTTAGCTGGGTATTATAGGAGGTTTGTGGTGAGCTTCCCTTCCATTGCTGCTCTATTGACAAAATTAACATAGAAAAAGATTAAGTTCTTATAGTCCGATGCTTATGAGGGTAGCTTTCAAAAGCTGAAGGATAAGTTGAATTTTGTGCCAGTTTTGAACCTGCTTTAGGGTAATAGTGGTTTTGATTTATATTGTGATACATATCTTATGGGTCTAGGTTGTATGTTGATGCATCATAGTAAGGTGGTGTCTTATGATTCCAGATAGCTTATGCTTCATCAAAAAAAATTATCCGACTCATGATTTAGAGTTAGCAATTATGGTTTTTGCATTAAAGATTTGGCACCATTATTTGTATAGGTTGCACGTAGACATCTATTTAGATCATAAGAGCATGGAGTATGTATTTACTTAGAAGGAGTTGAATCTTTTGTATCGATGATGACTTGAGTTGCTAAAGGACTATGACATGAGTCTTTACTACCATCTAAGTAAAGCTAACATAGTCGTTGATGATCTTAGAAAGTTTTCCATAAGGAAAATATCTTATGTGGATGAGGAGAAAAGAAGACTAGTTAAGGATATTCATCGATTGGCTAATTTGGCAGTTCATCTTTTAGGCTCTTAGGATGGAGGGGTAATAGTGAAAAAAGTGGTTAAATCATCTCTTGGTGCTGAGGTGAAAGAAAAGAAAGGTTCAGGTCTTATTCATATGAATATAAAAGGTAATGTGGGACTACAGAAGGTTATGGCCTTTGAGATTTGTGGTCATAGTATCCTGCGGTACCAATGTAGGTTGTGTATTTTTAAATTGATGGGCTATGAGAGAGAATCATGGTAGAGGCTTATGAGTCGAGGTATATGGTTCACCCAGGCTTAATAAAGATGCATCATAATTTGAAGAAGATCTATTAGTGGAACAATATAAAGAGGAATATGGCTAACTTTATGGCTAAGTGTATGGTTTGTCAGCAAGTGATGGTGTAGAACTTGAGGCCTCATAGCATGACTCAGGAGATTGAGTTTTCCTTATGGAAGTAGGAGATTATCAATATTGATTTTGTTACAAGTTATCTGTGGTCTCACAATTACTATGATTCAATATAGGTTATTGTTGATAGGATTACAAAGTCTATTAATTTCTTACCTGTGAGGACCACCTACTCTAATATGGATAATACCAAGTTGTTCATTCAGTAAATCGTCAAGTTGCATGGAGATACGATGTCTATCATTTTGGATCGAGGTATGAAATATTTTTTCGACTTTTGGAACTCATTTTATAATGGTTTGAGGACTAAGGTGAACCTTAGTACCGCTTTCCACCCTCAAATAAATGGACAAGTGAAGTAAACTATTCAAACTTATACGGATATGCTAAGGTCGTGTGTAATTGATTTTTGAGGTAGTTGGGTTGATAATTTGCCTTTTATTGAGTTTGCGTATAACAATAGTTATCACTCTATTATTGGTATGGCTATTTTTGAAGCCTTCTATGGTAGGAGGTTTAGGTCTCCCATTGTGTGGTTTGAGGTTGGTGAGACTAGATTGTTTGGTACTGACTTAGTATATTAGGCCATGGAGAAGCTAAAGAAGATTACGGAGAGACTTAAAACTGACCAAAGTTGCCAAAAGTCCTACGCAAATATGAGGCAAAGGGATTTAGAATTTGATATAAGTGATTGGACATTTCAAAAAGTTTCTCCTATGAAGGGAGTGATGAGGTTTATGATGAAGGGGAATCTCAGTCCTCATTATGTTGGTATGTACTAGATTTTGAGGAGAGTGGGGAATGTTGCTTATGAATTTGAGTTTCCTATGAGTTTGGGTTTTTAATGATTAGTCATCTAGAGCTCCAAATTTTGGTTTCTCTCCAATTTCTTGGTAATCTTGGGTATGTATCTCTTTCCTATAACAACATGTGTTTAATTATTAACCAAGATAATTTAATTGTTGGTTTTTAAATTGGGTTGAGGGCTTTTGGATGTTACATGGTTGAATTGCTTTTCCCATGGTTTTAATGGGTTATTAATGTATTTAATTGCTGGTTTTTTAACTAATTGGGTGCATGGGTATGGAATTGCAATGGGGGTCGTAGATTTCCCAAAATTTATGAATAATAGAATGGGGATCGTGGATTCTCCTGAATTGTATTCTCTTTGGTATTAGAATCAGTCATAACCTCAACCTACCTCATGAAATTGGCTTCGAAACTTGGCTATATGAATAGTTTAATCACTTTTGAAACTATGGCATTGCATAAAGAGTTATTGGAATATAAATGATTTTTAAAGGCCTTAATGGCCCTAATTTGATTTTTAATTGGACTTGGGGGAGTTGGATTCCCCCAAGTTGATGGACAATTAGAATGACATAATGATATTACCTTGCAAGTATAATTTGTATAACCATACCAATGATATATGCCTTGATAGATGATTCATTTTTTGATGAATAGGAATGTGTAAATGCTTTAATTTTTCTTAAAGGAGGTTGTGTAGCTCGCAGTGTAGGTGGAGGTCTCGAGGGACTGATACGAGAAACACATATTTGCCGGTGTGGGGATGGTCTTAATGATCGTGTGCATGTGTCACACTTTATATATATTTGTATCCTGGAATGGCATAGGGTCATAAGTTTCTTGGTCTTTCTTGATAACTTTGGTTTGTGCGGCTACTACACACTAGGGCCCTTCTGGTGGGGGGAGCCAGACCCATATAGCCTATGGTGTATTTAGGATGATTAAAGCTACACAATCTAGGTTAACGATTTTAAACCTCATGTTAAATCTTATTCCTTATCAAAACATTTGATTTATGTGTATATATGCATGTATGTGAATATGCACATTGTGTTTGGAGTTGATTTTGAACATTATTTTATCCTTATCTTGAGTTAAGTTCTAGTGCTTACCCCGCTTATCATCCTAGAATTCTACATTTAAATTTCATAATATAGGGTCCGAGGACACTTTTTTTACCCCTATGTAGCATTAGGTGATTCGGGTTTACCAGTTGGTTCACGATGAAGTAGTGAGCTTCCATCATCCAAAAAGCTTAGACATTCTATTGGTTTCTTTCCATATTATAGAATTGAAGAGTTCAGAGGCTTAGACATCCCGATCTAGTTTGATATTAAGATTGGTTTAGAGGCTTTTATGAATAATATGTGTGGGTTGAATAACATAGTTAACTGCTAGATCTTACTTTAAGTTGCACCGATTATCGTATCTTTATTGTTTGGTTATCTTTTGCTCATTTGATTTTACCTATATTTTCTTTTGATTGGACAGGTTGTGGGGGTTGTCTTAGGCCCACGGTGGGCTTGAGATATTTGTCACGACTAGGCCTCAGGTCGAGTTTCGACAATACATTACACATAAAAGTTATCATCATAATTGTGAACTCAATCAATATCAATTAAATATCAACAACATCATGAACATCATGATTTAAATCATAACATCAACATCCACATCATCTCACCTCCATAACACCAAAGTGTATGAATATACAATACAATCAATAATTACAAGCATTACTCAAAAGAAATCGTGGTTACCATTTCATATATGATCATAAGGATACTAATATTAGTTCCATACATATACTTTAGGTTCATACATCATTAAATCCTTCACTCTATATTTTCTTACTTGTAGCACATTAAAAATCCAAGCTAAGACTTAAAAGAAAATTCTTCAATTATATATAGAAAAAACATAGTGTTTTGGTAGTAAGAGAAGTGATTTTGACATGAATTAGAGACACAATTAACTCCTAACTCATAGCGAAGTTGAAAGATTCTTTACCGATTGAGTCCTTGTGTAGGATCTATCTATATACAAATTGAAATGACCATAAATCTTTGAAAATGAAGTTATGTTTCAGTAATGAGCCACCATGTATAGTCCATGAATACATGTCTCCCTTGAAATCTCTATGTTATTATGGAGTTATTATTGTAAACCCTCATCTTGTTTTAAAATTCTTAATTTCTTATGTCCTTCTTATGAAGTTTCATGTCTTATCCATATCGTAGAAATTGTTATGAGTAGTTGTATTCTTTAGAGATAGCATGTTATGACACCTGATGATGCAAGTCTTTATGCATTGATAATTAAATATTTTTCCTTAAGTTTCACACGTTTTTGGATAATTTTTGATATAGTGTATTCTAACAATATTTTTATATAATATTTATGATTATACAATCAGTATCTTCTTAAGTCAAGAAATTTGATTTTGGTCCACCTTATAAAGTCATTGTCAAGAATAAACCTCACATGTTTCTATTATGAATTTTGATCCATCCATCTTAGTCCTTTCATAACTTTCCAAGTCTCGGTATTAAGAAATCCATAATTTATATATGTGAACTCATAACATAGTCAGGAGCTGCAGCTCATAATAGTAATATACATCATATTCATGACATCTAGATATGTCATAAATACTCTTAAACATTTTCCCAAAAGTAAGTTTCCCGATTAGTTTGGTATTTGGAATTCCATCAATGATCTTGGATTGGTTTCATTATAAAATCAAGGTTCAATTGTAGTATGAAAGTTAGGTGTGGCATGGTTATGGATAGGTTGACATCTATATATGTCATGTCATATTTACAGCCAGATGTGTCATCTCATTGAACTAAGAATTATGTTCTGTTAGGAGTAGAACTTTGCATCGAGTTGGACTAGGGTTCAGCGCACGTAACATCTTATTACTATGTAGGTTTATTTATGCCACATTAGATCAGCTTAACCTTTATACCAATAAAAGGTATACTAGGCCATTTTTGAAATGTATTACACATCGAACTCCATGTTTAGCTAACATAGTTATATGTCAGTTAATAGCATCTCCCTCAGTTTTAAACTACAATTATTTGTATAACCCTAAGTTTAGTACACAAGATTTCAGTTATCTCAGAATATTCATGAATATAGTATTTATAATGGTCCTTAAATCCTAGTATACAATAACATTATTTTTTATTTAAATACTTTATCATTAGCATTCCTAGTTGTAAATCATTTTATAGTTTTAGAATATCATGATGTCCTACATTCATTCTTATCATTTAGAGAAGAAATAAATGTTTCCAACCATATTTGTTTTATGTTCAGTTATTCAGAGTGCATATCTCACATTCTCAGTACATTCAATAGTACTAATCGTATACCTTTCTGCCTACATTTTTCATGTGATGTAGATTTAGGTACTTACTATTATGATCATAGTTAGGGAGGTCATTGCTTCCAAGCTGTAGGAGATGAGTTCTCCTTATTTGATGACACATATTAGTTTTTAGTTTAGGTAAATTACTTATATTAATGCATATTTATTAAGGATAAATAGGGGTCTTGTCTCTTCTACCTATAAACAGTACTTTTAGATGCTTTAGAGACAGTCATTCAGAGTTATTTTATATAGTTTTGGTTTTTCTTTCTTTAAGTTTTTCATTTTGTAAACTATATAATAGTAATTTATTCAACCAGTTTGATTCATTATTATGCTTATGCTCAGTCATCTTAGCCATTATATATTTTAACCAATTACTCAAGTATTATGCTAGAATAATGGGTTAGCTATGGACCATTTATTATTATAAGCACTATGTTATGACTATATGGTAGTCTTGGGTCATGAGAAACTAGGTTTAGAGAAATAGAGTTCAATTATCATAGGATGTCTATGAAGTTATGTCATGTAAAGTCTGGAGGAATGTTATGAAGATATTAGCACTTTTTTTGGCTACACTGCATTTTGGAAATGTTTATCCCTCTGTCAGAGTGCTCTGTAAAGATGTTCTCTAAGAAGCTTATAAAAATCTAAGCGTTGCATCATTTTCACTAACTACTCCTCAACTTTTATGTAATAGAAGTAGTTACGCTTAAACTTTTATTGATATACGTTTCTCAAATAAAATCTATAGACAATTATAAGAAATCACAACTACTTCAAATGAGTTCATCGATATTATGTTCAATAATTTTAAAAGAGTTCACTCTTGTTCATGAATATTATATGGTGAGATAAAGACAAATATGATCTAAGATCCATTCATCCTATGGCAGAATACCATTGAGTTTGAAGTATGAGTCTAGAAGTATATTAGCAGTAGAGTGGGATATTTTTTATATAGATATAGTAAAATGAGTTATGTATCCATTGAGCCAACAACATGTTGTGTAGAATTTATGGTATAATTTAGAGATAGATTTACCAATTAGGAGGACCTAGAGTATGTTAATACCTTAACAAGGATCAAGCCCAGGTCGTGAACAGAAAGATAGAGAACCTTGTTAAGGTTGAGTATGGTCACGAGACTTTTAGTACACTAGAGTTCCCTAACTTCTTTCCAGTATTAGTAAGTTGGTATAGCATATAAATAATTGTGTGTCTATCCATGTTAAGTGTTAGACCCCGAGTGTGGATTATAGATGGTCAGGCTAATAGAAAGAAAAGTTTTGAATTCTTGAAGGAAAAAATGTTTACCTGAGATATTGTGATATTTCAGAAGATTCTATGATTGTAAGAATTTAAGTTAAAATGTGATGACTATTAAGGTTAGAAAAAGCTAAGAGTTGTATCTCAGAAAGAAGTACTAGCTGAGAGTCTTATACTTTAAGATATAGTCTTTTAAGGGAGTTTATTATTTATGAGTATATTTATACCCCAACCACTATATTGAAGTGATTACAACTTAGTTTAAAGTTTATTGAATAGGTCCACAGACTTAGAATGATGGCTTAAATTTAAGGGTGGGTGATAGAATAAAGAACTAAGTCAGGTTTTGCGATTCTAGTGAGTTATAGAATAGCACTAGAGGATGTAAATACCCAATCTATTCTTATCATAGTATATTTCTTGTACTTTAGTCTTTGTGATACTCTACAAATGTCATTCACATCACTGCTATAATCATAACTCATATTCACACAACTCATACAAAATTATATCCATTCTCAATTCCTGGAATAAGGAGTAATACCTCACTTACTAGTATGGATACTACTACATCACTTTGTGAATTTTAGTCTCATATTATGTAGCTCATGACTCATAGACTCATGTTTTACATTATGCTAGTTCTATGTACTCTTAATACATCTTACATGACTAGTGAGGTCACACTATGTTACATATTCTCTCAAGTCAGATCTCTTGAAAAAGTTTGATCCTATTGTTCTTTAGTCTTTATGCCTTATTTGAGTGTCAATGTTATGAAAATATTCTAGTCAAGATTTCTCAGTATTCCTCTTAATATAGATACTCGCATTCCAGTTATTTAGTACCTTACTCATGCATTGATGGCGATGGTGATTATAGTTATATCATAGGCTTGAATGACTTATTGAAGACTTGCAGATAATGACCTATTTTGTGGTTAGTAAATCTATGATTAGAACTTAAAGTTGATTATTTAAGACAATGAGAAGAGGTATATTTTTATGGGTGATAGCTCCAAATGGGCATAAAATATTGATTTTTATAGTTAAGAACAGTTTAGTCATTTAAATAGTGGTGCTTTATAACGATGAGTCATGATTGAAAAGGGTATGAGTATACAACTAGACTTAGCCTCTAGCTGCTATTTATAGTGTGTCCCTAGAAAGTTAAAAAACTTTAGCTTATAAGTGCAATATGTTCATAATAAGAGCATGGCTGAGGAATGTTTCTAAGTAGAAGTCTAGCAGTCACATCGCTTAATGCATATTAGTTTTCTTCCTACTTTTAGCCTAAGGTTCTCTTATTTAATAATAGATAGTTTAAGACCAATGGTATGTCATGTTCAACTCAAATCAATATTATTATATTTATTTGACCTTTGATCATTAAACTTGAACGCTCATACCATGTTACAATCCTTATTCAGGCATCTCACTTATATCATGATCAAAATTATTCCCTTCTTACTATTATAAGAACCTTAAATATGGAACAGTGGTGGTAGCAAATATTACTTTCTATATGACTCTGAGAAATTTCATTTGGTTAACTTTCACTTTGCAGTTCTTCAAATATTTTTTACTATGAATGCTTTAGTATAAATCATTCATTACAGCTAACAATTTAATTAAGTGATTATACAGACAGTTCTAATAGTAATCCATCTTTCCTTTTAGTTATAATCTTCTGAGTCTTTATTTATGCCTATTCTATATGGGGTTTTATGAGTGATTTGGTTGTCTGTATATACGATTGAGTCTTATTCCCAGCCTAAAGTCTATGCAAGGACAATTTCCTTATATTTCTTCTCTCAGTCTTATGATGCTTAATTGGTCACATATCTTAGTTTGCATTCATGAATTTAGTATATTCCATTTTTCATTTTAAACCATAGTTTTCATCTTAGTAATCAACTCAGAACTTGGTTTTGGTATTGCAGCTCCGTTCCTATCCTTTGGCTAAGTTAGTCTTCATTCGAGGATCAATGGTCCAATGGTTAGATATTGTAACACCCTGAAAATCTAAACTATGGTCAAATTTTTTTTTCAATCATATATAGAAAAAAATTTAGTTATTTGGTAGTATGAGAAGTTATTTATACATGAATTATAGCCACAAGTAACTACTAACTCATAGCCAAGTTTAAAGTTTCCTTATTGATCGAGTCCTTGTGAAGGATCTATCTATAGTAAAATTATAACGACCATTAATCCTTGAATATGAATTGTTTATTTATCACAAGACCTACCAATTGAATGATCTTTGAGTGTATTTCAAACACATATAATTTCATCTTAATCTAATATCTGAGTAAAAGATTATACTCATTTTACTTGAGGGTATCTGTCTAACAGAAGTTGATGACCTAAAGTTGATAAGTAATCAACTGGTTTACGAACCACTAACTAAAGTCATCAACTTTAACTATTACGGTCAAAAATTGACCTAAAAGTGACGAGATGGTTGACGATCTATCAATGGGCTGATAGTTCGTCATCCATGTCATCATACAAGAAATTTCTGCAATTCTTTTTAGTTTTCTTAGAGGTAGTTTTGGGTTTTCCTAACCTAAAAATCCCCACAATAATTAATTCTCTTAATAAAAATTATTTATCAATATTTAGCAAGTTTTCGGCACTCTTTATTCTCTACACTATCAAGAAAAGAATGAAATTAGGGTATCTTCCCAAAGTTCAATTTCCAAGGATCCAAACTAAAGTTTTCCTTCAAGAAATTGATAAGTTCAGATATGTGGGTATTAAATTAAGGTTAGTTTCACCTAAATACCCAAAACTATAGTATTTTAAACATATTTAATGAATTTTAAAATTAGGGTTTTCATTATAATTATGATTATTTTTATATTTCAGTTCCTCATCAAGAATAGTGCATGAAGATATGACTTCTTTGAAATATCAAAGTAATTATGGCTTTATTATTCTAAACTTTTATTGTGTTTGTCATATTCTTGATTTTTTTGATCGACTTCTTGTCTTATCCATATCTTAGATATTGTCATGAGTAGTTGAATTTTGTAAAGATGGCGGGTTTGACACTCGATGACTTAAGACTCCGTACATTGAGGATTAAATATCTACTCCTTAAGTTTCACATATTTTAGTATAATTTTTGATATGGTGTGTTCTAACAATATTTTCAAATAATATTTATGATTATACTATTAGTATCTTCCTAAATTAAGAAATAGGGTTTAGGTTCATCTTATAGAGTCATTCTCAAGTATAAAACCCAATTGTTTCTCGTATGCATTTTGATCCAGCCATCTCAGGCCTCTCATAAGTATACAAGTCTCAGTAACAAAAAATCAATGATTTATAAATGAGAAGTCAAATCATAGTCAAGAGCTTCGACTCATAGTAGTAATATACCTGATATTCATGACATTCATATATGCTATCAATGCTTTTGAACATTTTTCAAAAAGTAACTTTCTAGATTAGTTTGGTATCTAAAATTCCATCAATGATCATGGATTAGTTTTCATATAAAAGCAAGCTTCAATAATAGTATGGTAGTTAGGTCGACATTTATGATTATAGACTGGTTGAGTTCCTAATATGCCATCTCCTGTTGATATCTATATATGTTATCTCATTGAGCTATCAGTTATGTTCAGTTGGGTATAGTACTTATCACCTAGTAAGACTAAGGTTTAGTGCAACTAACATCCAAGGATTATGTAGGTTTATTCGCACCACATCTTATCAACTCAACCTTTATACCCTGGCAAGGTATATTAGGCCCTTTTTGATAGAGATTAACATCGAACACTATATTTATCTCACTTGGTTATGTGTCAGTTAAAAGTATCTCCCATAATTTTTAACTTAAGTATGTGCATGACCCTCAGTTAAGTCTAGTTCACAATATTTCATTTATCTCAGAAAATTAATGTGTCTAGTATTTATTGTTATCTAGATGGGTCCTTGGTTTTAGTATACATCATAATTACTTTGGATTTAAATACTTTATGATCATCATAACTAGTTGTAAATCACTTTATTTCTTTAGAATGTCAAGATGTCCTACACTCATGCTTTCATTCAAAGAATCATTACATATTGCCCTCCATATCAGTTTTATATTAAGTTATTCATAATGCATATCTCTCATACTAAGTACATTCAATAGTACTGATCACATACATCTTATGGCTATATTTTTCATATGATGTAGATGATTAGATACTATCAAGATCATATTCAGGAAAATCACAGCTTCCAACTAGCAAGTGATGAGTTCTCCTTATTTGAGGACTCAAGTTAGCTTGTAGTTCTAGTATTTTACTTATATTAATACGTATTTTTTTGGGATTTCTATGTGTCATGTCTCGACTACCTATAATTAGTATTTGTAAAGGATTCATAGATTGTCAGACAGAGTTATTTTATGTAGTTTTAGCTTCTTTTTTTTTTTTAGATTTCAGAGTTGTAAAGTATCTAACTATAATGTACTCAACTATTTTAATTCATGTTTATTATTTTGCTCAGCCAGCCTAGCCATTATATATGTTTAAATTAATTCCTTATACCTTATGCCAGTAGCATGGGTTAGCTTAGGATCATTTGTAGTTCTAAGATTTGTGTTATGACTAAGGCATAGTCTCGTGTCATGACATTACTCAACTAAGAGTTTACACCTAGATTTAGTTGATCATCTTATTTGTTAATAGATCTTACTCATACTCGGATATAATACTCAAATCATTCCTAATACTTTATTTAGAATTCTTAAACATGGCCTTACATTTCTACCCAAAATGATTTTATAGCCCTTAACCACCTAATCCCCTCATGGGTCACACAAACTTTCTTAATTTACTTTTAAGCCCTACTCCTCAATTATATTTGGTTAATTTTACACCCCAAGTTTTCGATCCTTATAAGACTTTCTAAAATATTTTCCTCATTGTTTAGACTACAACTTACCCTATGAGTCATAGGGTGTCTTGAAGTATCAAGTGACTCTAGTCATAACTTCCTCATTTTCTGGACTACAACTTACCCCTATGAGTCATAGGGTGTCTTGAAGTATCAAGTGACTCTAGTCACAAGGTTTTAGTGAATGTTGCTTGAGTTACTATCCTTAGTACCACTTGGGGACACTAGTCGTAAAGATCAATGATAAGTCATTAGGCTTGAATCGTAACCAAATTAGTAAGTATATGGCAAAGTTCTTCTCTGAGTATAAGTGGCTCAGTAAGAGTTGTAAGGATATGTCATGAGTTATTGGTGCAAATCGTAGGATGTTGTTTGCCTAAATAGGTTCTATGTTGATTAAGATGGGACCTTACAAGTCGTAGGGTCCCATTAAATGTCCTATTAGTTGAGTCATAGGGTCAATAGATTATGAGTGCCTTGGAGACTGCCTTTGCTATAAATCATCATGAAGACCCGTAATGAGATTATACGAGTCGTATAGTGACCCTTAGTAATTGACGATAAAAATTTAGTTTTTAATTTGAGAAAACTTTGGACAATTCCCTCCTTTCCTAATTAAAACCCTAAGTCCATAAAGCACTTGGGGGGATGGGGGGGTTATATTTTATCCTTAACATACTCAAACACTTCCTAAGCTCTCTCAAAGTCTCTCAAACAATCATACGTAGGGTTTCCAAGAAGAACAACATCCAATGGCTCAAGTGTTGAATTGTTTTTGTTAAACTCTATATTTCAGGCGTGTTACACTTCCTTCAATGTTAATTTGTTAAAAGCGTATATTTTAAAGTATTTTTCATGAGATATTGTTGTTGGTTTTTAATTAAGGGTTGCGGGTTTTAAATGTTTGTTGTTGAACAATATTTTCCCATGGTCTAGATATGATTATGCAAGCTTTAAACGTGGTTTTAAACTTGTGGGTGCATGGGTATGGTGAATGAATTAGAGAATTGTAATTTTCCCCAAACTTGTGACTTTTGAAGAGGTTATGAACCCAACCCCATATTGTGAAATTTGTGTTAATTATGAGAAATGTGGGAATTAAATTATCCTTGAACAATTATATAATGGTTTTTAATTAAACCTTATAGTCTTTGTGTTTTCATATGCTATGGAATATTTGAACCAAGGGGGTTGTGAATTCCTTAAGTGATGTAATTATTTTGGCACAAAGTTGTTACCTTGCATATGAAGTTGGTATGATGATACCAAAAATGTATGCCTTAAAATTAAATATTGTTCATTGAATAAGAATATATGATAAATATTTTTATTTAGGCTTTAATGAGGGTTGGGTAGCTGAGTTGTGAAAATGAATGTCGAGAGACATACTGAAAATCGCAGTTGTCGACGAGGGGGTCTATATGATTGGGTGGTTTGAGTCTTCCTTATTATTATTATTATCATATGATTGGGAGCTTTGATTCTTCTACATTATATTACTTTATTTGGGGCCTGTGTCACCTTGATATGTTGGGAGGTTTGAGTGTCTCATAGTCTAAGTATTTACCCTATGGTTCATGCCGCCACACATACTAGGGCCCTACCAGCTGGGGAGAGCTAGGAACATATAACCAGTCGATGTCTTCGTATGTTATGACAGTTGAGCTACACAATTAAAACACCATAAACCTTTGACCTCACAAAATTTCATGAGTTTTGGACATTCTGAGAAAGGTGCGATGCAAGGGTACCAATCATACCCTTGGATACAGTTTGGGGATGGCTCTCTCTTATATTGGATAGTAGCTTTTTCTTGGTTACTGTCCAAGATATGATTCCAAGTCATACTCGTATGGTTGGATATGAGGTTTATGATTCCAAGTCATATGATGCTTATTGGTTTGTCTTGTTGAAACTATCTATGATACGGTTTAGGGTATGGTTTAGGATACCATTCATACCCTAAGGTACAAGTTGGACATTTATTGTCATATATTGGTCAGTATAGGGAACAATGGTGAAAGGTCAGGTACGAGCTAGGGTATCACTCGTACCCTAGGGTACGGGTTAGGATGCTGGATCGTACCCTCCTGGGAGTTGATTTTTAGATTTTAAGTGAGTGTAGTTCAGATATTTCCCACCCTAAAACCCTTATGTCCCCACATTATCTAATCCTTGGTGGCCTCTTATAACTCTTTTTAAAGGATCAACATACTCTAAATACTCTCTCAAACTCACTCTTGAAGATTTGAGGCTAGGGTTTTTACAAATGTTCTTCAAAGGGCTCAAGAGTCAAGTTTCTCTTTAGAATAGTCTTGTATAAGACATGTACTCCTCCCTCACTGCTAGTTCCAACTAAAGAAATGTTTTAAAAATTTATTATGAATCATGAATTGTTGTTTTGGAAACATATGTTGAGAGTTTTGGTGCATATTGTTGAATGCTGGTTTAAATTGTGTTTTCAGATTTTTTGGTAATGGTTTGCATGTGTCAGTACTTGTTTGTTATGGTTTAATAAATAGGTCATGGGTAACCCTAAATTTTATGGTTTATGCTTGGGTTTTGGTCTTGGTAAAGGTAGGCCCTCAACATATTTGATAAACTACCTAAGAGAATGTTTTTACTATATTGTCAAACTTTCATTGGATCTTTTGCATGGTATAGTTAGGTAATCGAATCCTAAATGGATTTTGATATTTTTAATGGTTTGAATTGTATGAATGGTATAAAGTTTTAAATAATTGGAATGGTTTAAAATTGTATGAATGGTTTGGAGTGGTTAAACGGTAAAACCTTGATGGCAATTAAATTACTTTGAATGAAAACATTGTGATTACACGGGAATTCCCCAAGTGAATGAAATGATGGAATTAGTTTGAATGTTGAATCCCTTGTGAGGTACATGGAAATCCCCCAAGAAAAAATTAATAATAAAATACTTGTGGGGTGAATGGAAATCACCCAAGTAAGCTTAATAATGATGTACTTGTGGGTATATGGGAATCCCCAAAATGAACTAATTAATGTAACCAATGGGTTACATGGGAATCCCCTAAAGTGGGATAAAGAGAATGCTTGCATCCTATAGTCGATATGATGATACAACTTGTAATAGCCTTTATTAAAAATAAATTTAATAATGGTTTGGTTGGATGGTAATGGTTTTAACAGGGCAATAATGGCGAGGTGTTATAGTTAACTGTGAAGGTAGGAGTCCAAGGGACAAAAATTGGAAACTCATGTTTACCGACATAAGGATAGGTCATGACGACCTCATATATGATACTTCTAGGGTACATGGGAATCCCCTAAGTACATTTATGTATATGAATCATGGAGAGCGAAGGGTACTTGGGAATCCCTACTCCTATGGTATCTCCAGTTCATGCGATTACATGCATCAGCGCTAATTTAGGGGATTACACTGGACCCATATAGCCCATGGGTGGTTCTAGGTTGTTTAAGCTTACATACCTAGAGTAATAGTTTTAACGGCATGCGAAACTCGGTTCACATTCCCTACATGGTTATATATACGTATGGTTTGTATGCATATGGTTGGTTTACTTTGTTATAAAGGTTGGTTTTATTTTATTCTTATCATGAGTGCATGCTAGCGTTCACCCGCTAACCCATCTTTAGGTGGCTGTATCCCAAGGGATATAAGAACTGTCCATACTACTCCTCCTGCTCATTGATCGAATTCAGGAACAATCGGCAATGGATTGAAGTAATGAGCTACAATATTTTGGAAGGCATCTATTTCATGTCAAGGATTACTTTACATATATTCATCTTTCATAGACTTTGGTTTTTGGCTATGGTCGGGGTCATGTCCCGACTAGATACTCTTTGGCTTAGTTTATAGGATTTGTATTGATAATTGTGGAATTAATTATGTATTGATCATTATATATATATATATATATATATAAATATACATTGGGTTATTATTTTTTCTTTAGTTTATGGTTTCGGCATGATTGTTGATTGCGTTTTGGGTGTTTGGACTTTCTTGGGTTGGTTATGGTTATGGACCTATCCCAAAGTCTTGGATCTTTCACTACATAATCTTCTTATATGTTCAGAGTTCCTCATACTGGGGATATATATTGGTTTGTTAGGTTGGGCATCGGGGGTGGTATCCGATTCCGGTTGGACTTGAGATTCCCATTATAAAAAGTCCCCTATTTGGGTCCTTTTAAGTTGGTATCAGAGCCTAAGTTTCTGTTTCATAGGGTTTCCATAAAGTCGTGTCGAGTAGATTCTTGCTTATGGGTGTGTCATACACCATATTTATAATTAGGAGTTTACCCATTTAGGAATGTTTCACTTTCTTGTTGTTCTAGTTTTAGGCTATGGAGTATAAGTTCTTGAACTCTTCCCTAAATATACTTTTAGTTCATCTTTCTAATTATGTCCTCTCAACAATCCAAAGTTTATGAAAACTCACCCGTCCTACTTGAGGATGACATGTATGGATATGGTCCAGCTCATGGGTCATAGACCTGATAGGGGTTGCAGCTTCTGGTTTTCCTTGTGGAGTGTCACTGGTGCCTATTAAACCTATTTCGAAAGATGGAAATTATTCTTTGTTACTCAAGGAGAGGTTACCAATGCCAAGTTTTGTCATTCTATTAATTTATTAACCCAGATAGTGACAACTTTATCATGCCAGACCAGTCCTATTGGTATGAGGAGGAATAAATAAAAGTTTGGAAATAGGTAAGGCAAGGGATCTTGATTTTTTTAAAAAAGAGAAGGCCAATGGTATGGTGGTAAGTAGTACAAGTGGAAGAGTTGGTAGGATCTTAACTCCTGTTCTATGGATAAAGCTCCTACTCCCTACCTGAATTTTTTGGGAGGCAAATATTTTAAGAGTGGTAATGCTTCTAGGGAACAAGGTTCCTAATCTCGGGATATAGGGGCCCAATCCATATCATCCTACCCTCTTTGTACATTTTATGATTTGACACATCGTGGTTTTTGTGAGGGAGAGAGGAATTGGTATTTTAGTTGTGGTCAATTGGGTCACATACAATAGGACTGTCCCATAATGATTGCCTCTTGGGAAAATAAGGTACCGGTTGCCACTTCTCTAGCTCTTGAACCAAGGGGTGTGACTTCTACTTTCGACATTAGTCGGGAACATCTTAATGACTTCACTATCCCTCGGTAGTTTGAGACATCTTCTGATGCTGACACTGGTATGTTAAAACAAACACTTTTCCATCATATGTTTATGGTTTGCTTAGTTCAGTGTCCCTTCTCTCTTTGTAACCCCATTTGAGGTTGTGTATTTTGTTTTTGGTACCATAGTTGTTTTAGATTCTTTTCTTCATTTTTTTACCCAACTAGGTGACTCTATAATTGATAAAGGAGTCTATGGGAATGTGTGGTATCTTTTGGTCTTGGAGGATTGGTTTGACATTGATATGGCGGATTTTGATGTCATTTAGGGGATGTATTGATTCTACTCGGGCTATGCATTATTAGATTGATGGATCAATAAGGTTGTGTCTAGGCTCCATGGTGAGTTGGTTATGGAGTGGGAGAATAGTTTCATTCTCTAACTATTAAGGGAATGGTTACATGATATATTAGAACTAGAAGATTGGTTTCTAAGTGGTGTTTCTACCATTTGGTCTAGGTTAAAGTTTTTAACTTGGAAGGACTTTCTGTGCATTTGGTTTTGGTGATGCATGAATTCCCTAAGGTCTTCTTGACGTTCCTCGTTGTGTCTTTTTGATGGGGAGGTTGGTTTGGGATTGATTTTGTTTCGGATACTTGTCCAATTTATATTTTTTCTTTATAGATTGGATCCAGTTGAGTTCAAAGAATGTAAGGGGAAAATTAAGGGATCTCTTAGATGAAGGTTTCATCAGTTCTAGTAAGGTGAAAATTAAGGGATCTCTTAGATGAAGGTTTCATTAGTTCTAGTATTTCTTCATGAAGTGCTTCCATCCATTCATGAATAAGAGGATGGTTTCCCATGGGAATGCATAGATGGTCGGTTGGTGAATTAGAAAATTTGGGTGTTCTCCTTATGAGATGGATCCTGTATGCATTTTTTGTATGTGCATATACTATATGGGGTACTTTGGTAGTAGTACATGGTGGTTGATAGATACTAGGCTTCAACCTAGATGCTTGATCTTGGTAAAAGGAGTATGTTAGCTCGGGGATAGCAATGTGGGAATGGTTGAGGTAATGTGGTGGGTTGGATGAGGTGTACAGAAAGGGTAAGGTTGATGGCTTGGGGAATATAGTAGCGGGAAAGTTGCGACTTAAATACCGTAGGTTCAAGCTTAATGGATGGAATGGGGGTCTAGTCATTGGATGGGTTAGAGCATGGATGTTTTATGATTTTACTAGGATCTAGGTTGCATATGGATGAATAAGGTTTTGGGCATAGGAAAACCAAGTGTTCCTAGTGTACATCCATAGTGAGAACTAATATAATGAAATGCTGTTCTTATAGGTGTCATGGGATTAAGGTCGAGGATTAATCTAAAATTTTCTTTTAGCGGTGGAATCTAAGGGAAGGTCGGGTTTAATATTTTAAAGATTCTCTTCTATCTCAGTTAAGAAAGTACTCGACTAGTGTTGCATGCATTCTTATAACGGTTATGCCTAATGTTCGCATTTTTCATTTGTCTTATTCCCTGGATATAAGTCTTGACTTTATATTAAATTGCCTATGGTATATGCAGTTGAGTTTCTTTTGGTGTTCAGTCGTAAGGAATCCTTTTATGGTATGGTTATATTGGGATGGTTCTTTGTTATGGTCTAGGTTGTTGCTATGAAGGACTTAGTGCCTATGATGTCGTGTCTTGTTTTGGGGGTGTTGACAGGGTGGCATGGATAATTCTTGTAATTTGATTCCTTAATGACCCTTTTTATGATTAGGGTAGTAGTGGCTTGTAAAGCATGGTGATGTTTGAAACAAGGAGCGTAGAAATCCATAAGTGGGGGAGAGTCTAAGGTGACTACTGGAGTTAAGGTTTTGGATGGTTATAAGGGGTGCTAGATCTTTCGAAGGATAGATCATACCGTGAGTATATAGGCTCTAGGCTTGAATGTTGTGATTGGTTGATATACCAATAGTTGTGTTGGGTACCTAAGAGGCTTGGTGAGGCATGATTTAAGAATTGTTTTCATGGCATATTTAATGTATGATTTTGGGGTTTTCAATTATATTTTGGGGTTTTGGTATAAAATTCTTGGTTATCATTTTCCTTATGTCTTTTACGTATGGTTTTCATCATATAATGGTTATGGATCGGAGTAGCATTTTGGGATAGATGTAAGGAGTAGGGACCAATGGCTCAAGTTAACTCCTTCTTACTTTAATAGGCTTTAACATGGAACTAGTGTATGGTTATACTCTGGCTCTCGTGGCGATATGTCTATGGGATGTTGTGAGTGGACTTGGAATTTCCATCTAGCATGAGTTCTATTCACCCAGTATTCCATGTGGTTGTGCGGAGGTAAAGTGTGGATGGTCCTTCATTGGCTGTTTCTTTTGGGCGGTATTGGTATCTCAGATCCTTTGCTCCTTAAGGAGGTCACGGTGAGGATCTTAGGTTGGTGTCCCAACTCGAACCAGGACCTAGACGTAATGGGCATCCTAAGTCTAACCGGGACTGCAGACCACACCCTATCACCTAACCCAACCACCATTAGCATATCTTGAGTCAGCTAAATTCTAAACGTATAACAAGATAGCGTATCCAACCATGAGGTGACTTTGGGATAAATCTATAATCGAGACCTAACCAATCAATTCTAACCACCTACTAACCAACATATGCAGAAACCATAAACCAAAGCCAATTATAATAATCCAACGTATGTATATAAATATGGCATAAACAATCAATAATATACCCAGTCCGCAGTTGTCCATACAAAGCCTCTAGACCAACCAAAGAGTACCTAGTCGGGATATACCCCCGACCATAGCCCAAAACCAAAGTCTATGAAAGACAAAAAATATGAAAATTAAACAATGACATGAAATGGGTGTCTTCCGAACTATGGAAGCTCACCACTTCAATCCAACATTTACTATACCCAAATCCGAT
Organism: Capsicum annuum; assembly: GCF_002878395.1. Taxonomy (NCBI): domain Eukaryota; kingdom Viridiplantae; phylum Streptophyta; class Magnoliopsida; order Solanales; family Solanaceae; genus Capsicum; species Capsicum annuum. The sequence continues at coordinate 83,268,845 of NC_061119.1, read as the reverse complement.
CACTAAGAAAGAGGAGTAGAATGGTCGGTTCCTGCATAGCATGGGTATACAGTTGCAAGTAGACAGGTTAGCGGGTGAATTCTAGCATGTACTCAAGATAGGGATAAAATAATCCCAACCAGTGAAAACCAAGAAAAACCAACCAATGCACATAACGATATATATATATATATATAACACCATGTCGGGAAAGGGAACCGGGTTTAGCATGCATTTAAAACCATTACTTGGCTTGGGTAGCTTTACCATCCTAAACCACCCATGGGCTATATTGGTTCATCTCCCCCTGCTGAAAGGGTCCCAGTTTGTGTAGCCGCATGAACAGGAATGTATCACATAGGATGACTAGTACATCCCCCAAATATAAGTGTGACAGCATTCACACAGTCACCAAGATCAAACCTCACATCAATAAATATGAGTTTCTAGTTTTGGTACCCCTGGGATCTCCACCTTCCATTGTTTTACTGCACATCCCACCATTAATGCCCAATTAAAAACATTACCAAACAACCAACCAATTCAATTAACCATTTATTCACCAAGTCCACTTATTAGTGGTACCGTCATACCACCAATACTTGCAAGTAATATCCATAGACAAACTAAGTGGGTTAAGGGAATTTTAAGTGCCTTTCCATTTGCCATGTAAATCCACTTGGGAGACTTCCATGTTCTCCAAAGGCATAACCATTTATCCCTTTACATTTCCGAACCATTTAAACAAATTCGATTAATGCATTCACTTGGGGGATATCCATGTATCCTGCAAGGTTTTCAAAATAGACCAACCATGACCACCAAACCTTACTATTTTAACCATTCCAAACCATGCAAAAACCATTTAGAGTTCCAATACAAGTTCAACAATAGAGTAACAACATTTTTTTAGGGATTTTATCGAACATGTTGAGGGAATACCTTTACCAAGGCCAAATCCATCATGTAAATCACCATAATAAGGGTTAATCAAGACCCATTAGTTAAACCATAGAAAACAACGAACCACATATGCAAACCATTACCAAAAACATGAATAACATAGTTAAAACCAATACAAAACCATATGAATAAAGACCCTCAACAATATTTTGAAATCCACCATTCATGATTCATAAATCAACGTTTAAAACACAATACACATGCCATTAATTTGAAATAAAAACGATGGAAGGATTAAATTCCTTATACAAGAAAATTTCATAGAGAAACATGACTCTTGAGCCCTTTTGAAGAACACATAAGAAACCCTAGCCTCTAATCTTCCAATAATGACTTTGAGAGAGTATTTGATGTGTTATGATCCTTTAATAAGTGTTATGGAAGGCCATATAGGGTTATATAATGTGATAACACAAGGTTTTTGGAGGAGGAAATGTCTTAAATACACTTGACTTAATAATTAAAGCATGCCACGCCGAGGGGTACGACTCCCCTTTACCATCCATGTCCTAGGGTACGAGTGGTACCCCAACTCGTACCCAAGACCTTCCAAGATACCTACTAGTTTCTATACAACGTACACCTTCCACTTGTACCTAATGGGTATGAGTGACACCCCAATCATGCCCACCATCGGTATAGTGGACAAATTCCGCAAGACAACTCAAACATGCACCATACAACTTGCCTTGCACCACTCATAAGTTCTTATATGAATCGTACCCTTGTGAGTCGTATCTTGGGTAGTATCCAAGACTCCCATACTTCCTAGGGTCCAATTGAACCCTAAAGACAGCCGCCAACTCGTATCCAATGGGTACAATTGGTACCCTTGATTTGCACCAAGTTTAGTGAGATGAAAACTTGGGAAATCTTGCAAGGGTCCAAGAATTGGGATGTTTCTCTCCCCCACTAGGATCATTTATCCTCGAATGACGGTTAAGGGTAAGAAAAAGCATGAGATAACACATAAACAAAAATCAAACTTTCCCCCAACCAAAGTAGAGGACAAGAACACAAACCAAGATGAGAAGATCATCACATATCCCAAGCATAATTTACACCCCAACACCTTCATTTCGACCTTTAACTAAGTTATAAAACAAAGATGCAAGAGAAATCATTCATCACCTTTAACCTGGTAAGAACATGAAAGATGTGTTTAAGAATACAAACCCTACGGATGAATTTCCTGAATAAAGAACCAATGCAGATCCTTGGACTACATATCTTCTTTCGCATCCCAAATGGCTTTCTCGGACTTTTGGTTTTCCCATGGAACCTTTTCTAAAGCCACACCTTTGTTCACAACCGGTGAACTTACTGATCAAAGATTCCACATAAGGAACTAAGAATTTGAGATATACCACCTGAAGGAGCTAACCAACATAGGACCATCTATACCTTACCTCCCCACAACACATAGACTACCGGGTTAATGGACTCATGCTAGAGAGCAAGTCTAATCCAACTTAGAATTTACCAAGATACATCATTATGAGAGCTTGAGTCTAACCCTAGACCACCACTTCTATTTTCAAGACTATCCAAAGATAAAAGGTGTTAACTTAGGCCATCAGGCTCTTCTCATTACATCAATCTCGAACCACCACACCCTCTTCATCACCTTTATAATATGGAACCTATAAGTAAAAGAAATAGACCGACCATATCCAACCATTATCTTTGAAAACCAAATCAATACAACTGCTAAGCAATGAAAAAAATTCATAAAACCTTGCATTACCAAACCCCTTAGGTACCCAACACAACTATTGGTAAACCTACCAATCACAATGTTCAAGCCTACCGTTTAAATTGAATCCAAGTTTTCCAACTAAAACAAAACCATTCAAAATCAATCACACTAAATTGACTCCAAAGTTTCCAATTAAACCAAAACCATTCAAAATCAAACTATGGCCACCAATGCCTTTCCAAAATAATTTGAATCCAATCAAAGCTATTTCTTGATCCTGTAACCATTCATGCAATGCAAAGATTTTAGAATAGTCTAACCATATGAAAAAATCATACTGATTGGAAATTTCACAAATAATTTGATGACATAAATTTTTTCAAAACCAATTAATTAGGGAATCCATTGTACCCCGAAATCCATTTACCGTTCACATACATCTCACAATATTCATACACATTAATAAAGTATAATTAATGCATCATAATTTATGGAAAATCAATTAAATGAATAATTTTTCAAGATCCTTAACTATGCCTAAACCCAAATTAAAAAATATGGATTTAACTATAAATTTCATGCAAATAATAAAATACAATTACATGGACAAAGATACATGAAAGCTCCATGATCTAACCCATTGAATGACTACGCATCGAATCTACTTGTTCAACCTATACTCCCGGCCTATATAGCACAACTTTTCCCCTATTGTAATCCTCAAGTCATCAATCTCACCCAACTTACAACTTTACCCTCTCAATTCTTATATTGCTACTCTCTAGCTAACATACTTACTTTACCAAGATCAAGCATCTAGTTTCAATCCTAGGATCTACCAACCACCATGCACTACTTGTAAAGTACCATTATAGGATATATATAAGCATGGTACACCCCATAAGAAGGACACCCTAACTCCTTTATTCACCCACCAACAACCTATTCATCACCTAAGAAACCATTCCCTTTAATTATACAAGAAATAAAAACAATCCACAGAGAAATACTAAGATTGATGAAATAAAGATCCCTTTAACTCTACCATAACCACTTGATAAATAAGGAATAGAATCTTGGAAAAGTGTCTGAAACAAGACCAATCCCAAACCAACCTCCTTGTTAAAAGACACTATAAGGTTCAACAAAAAGACCTCAGGAAATCTATTCACCATCATAACAAGATTTAAAAAAAGACCTTCTAAGTTAGGATCTTTAACCCAAACCAAGTAATAAAGACATCCCTTTGTAGACCATCCTCCAAGTTCTAACATATGATATAACTTTTCCCTTAATGCTTACGGAACCATAGCATCCTTCCTTCGCATAACTGCATGGGAACTAAAGAAATCCTTTATGGATCTGACAACCTAATGATAAATAGCACGAGTGCAAAAAATCCATCCCTTAAGTGACGTCGAATCCCACCATATTCGAGTCAAACAAGATAACCAAGACACCATTACATTATCAACAAGTACCTCACACCCCTATAGACTTATTTGATAATCGCAGAGTCACCTATCAAAGTAGAAATAGAAGAAGAAATGAGTTCCAAAATAACTTTAGGACCAAAACCAAAATACACAACCACCAATGGGGTTTCAAAAAAAGGGGAGCCCAAACCAAGTAATCCATATACCATGGGGATAAGAGTCTTCAACATACCTTTGTCAGTATCAATAGATGCCTCAGACTCTAGAGGGATAGTAATATCCTTGAGACAATCCCGACCAATACTAAACCTAAAGTAGTACCCCTGGGTGCAACAGCTAAATAAGTGGCAACCAATATCCTATTTACCCAGGCGACAATCCTTATGGGACACACCCAATGCATGTGATCTACTTGACCACAAACAAAGCACCAATTCCTCTTCATTCTAGTAGGACTGGACTGGGGCGATAGAGTTATCACTATTTAGGTCCATAGATTAATAGAATGACAAAACTCGGCATTGGTAACTCCTCTAAGAATGAGTACCTTCTTATGAAATAGGGTTAGTGAAGTCTAGTGGGACTCCATAAGAAGAAATAGAAGTTGTGACCCTTGACTAGGTCAATGCCTCATGAGTTAGACTTGATCGATACATAATATCGTCAAGTAGAACAAGTGAGTTTCGACAAACTCTAGATCGTTGAAAGGATATAATGCACAAGACAAACCAAAGAAAATTCAAAGTAGAGTTTAAGACATTATACTCCATAGCACGAATAGAGAATACCAAGAAACATTTGAAATGCCACGTAGCCTCCTGATTATAGGTATGGTACACAGCACACCCATACGTAAGACTCTACTCGATAGGGCATTGTGGATACCCCATGACACTGAAACATATAGCTATGATACCAACTTATGACATCTCAAACCTGGGCTTAGATGTAATAGGAATGTGAAGTCTAATAGGAATTGGGGACAACCCCCTATCACCTAATCCAACCACCATTTACATATATTGAGTCAGTTGAATTTTGAACATATAATAAAATAGCATATCTAACTATGTGGTGACTTTGGGATAAGTGTATAACCAAGAATAACCCAACAAGGTCTAACAACCCAATAACTAATTGAACCAACGTAGAAACCGTAAACCAAAACCAATTATAATAATCCAACGTATGTATATAAATTAGATATAAACAACCCATCTATACCCAGTCTACAGTTGTCCACACAAAGCCACTAGACCAACCAAAGACTACCTAGTCGGGATATGCTCCTGACCTAGACAAAAACCAAAGTCTATGATAGACAAATAATATGAAAAGTAAACTATGACATGAAATAGATGCCTTTCGACATCGACTGTACCCAAATCTGATAACAATTCAAGATGAGTAGAATGGCTGGTTCCCATATAGAGTAGGTATACAACCGCCAGTAGACAAGTGAGTAGGTGAATGCTAGCATATACTCAGGATAAGGATAAAATAATGCCAATTAGTGAAAACAAAGTAAAACCAACCAATGCACATAACCATACATATATATATAACTATTCCAGAAAAGGGAATAGGATTTAACATGCATTTCAAACCATTACTAGGGATGTGTAGCTTTGCCATCCTAAACCACCCACGTGCTATATGGGTTCCACTATTCCTATTGAAAGGGTTCCTGTGTGTGTAGCCGCATGACCATAAAAGTATCAAATAGGATGAATATTACATCCCCAAAATATAAGTATGACATCATACACACAGTCATTAAGACCAAACCTCACATCGGCAAATATGAGTTTCCAGTTTTGGCCCCCCCCGGGACCTCCAACTTCCATGGTTTTGCTACACATTCTGCCATTAATGCCTAATTAAAACCTTCGCCAAACAACTAACCAATTATATTAACAATATATTAACCAAGGATATTTAATAGTGGTATTGTCATACCACCCATATTTGGAAGTAATATCCATAGCTAAACCATGTGGGTTAGTGAAACTTTCAAGTACCCTTTCATTTACCATATTAATTTACTGGGAGATTTCCATGTTCTCTACAAGAATAAATCTTTAGACTTTTATATTTCCAAACCATTAAACCAATTCAATTAATGCATTCACTTAGGGGATTTCTATGTATACCACGAGGTTTTCAAAATAGACCAACCATGACCACCAACCTTACCATTTAAACTATTCAAAACCATTTTAGACCATGATAAAAATTTAAAACATTTATATTATCTAAACTATGCCAAACTATCCAAAACTTTTTAGAGTTCCATTACCAAACAAAACCATGCAAGAGTTCCAATGCAAGTTCAACAATAAGGTAAAAACATTCTTTGAGGCATTTTATCGAATATGTTGAGGGGTTGCCTTTACCAAGGCCAAAACCAACACGTAAATCACCATAATTAGGATAAATCAAGATGCATTAATTAAAAAATTAACCAAAAACCAACCACATAAGAAAACCAATAGCAAAAATATGTAAAATCATAGATAAAACCAACATTAAACAATATGCATAAAGACCCTCAACAATATTTCAAAATACACCATTTATGATTAATAAACCAATGTTTAAAACACAATACACATACCTTTAATTTAAAATAACAATGAGGGAAGGAGTATATGCATTATACAAGATGATTCCAAAGAGAAGCATGACTCTTTAGCCTTTTTGAAGAACACATAAGAAACCCTACCTTTCAATCTTCCAAGAGTGAGTTTGAGAGAGTATTTGAAATGTTATGATACTTTAATAAGTGTTATAGAAGGCTATATAGGGTTATATAATGTAACAACACAATGTTTTAGGAGGAGTAAATGTTCAAACTACCCTTGACTTAATAATTAAAACAAGCCACGCCCAGGGGTACGACTACCCCTTACCATTTGTATCCTAGGGTATGAGTGGTACCCCAAATCGTACCCAAGACCTTATGTATAGGTTTTTGTTCAACTAAAACCTACCCATTCATACATAATAGGTACGAGTGACACCTTCAATGATACCCACCATCTGTATAGTGGATAAATTCTATAAGATAACTCAAATATGCACCATACAACTTGCCTTGCACCATTTGTATGTTCCTATATGACTCTTACCCTTGTGAGTAGTATCTTGGGCAGTAGTCAAGCCTCTCATACTTTCTAGGGTATGAGTGAACCCTAAAAATAACCCCAATTTGTATTGTATAGGTACGAGTGGTACTCTTAAGTCGTACCAATCCTAGTGAGTCCAGAATATATAAAATCATGCAAGGGTCCAAGACTTGGGATGTTTTGGTTGTTATGTTCTCCGGTTGCAAAATAAAAGTTGTCGCTTTAGTGAAGGTTCTTTGGTTGAACGAAAAGCCCAAGGAATTCATTACGGACATGCACGGGAACATGGAGTCAAAGTATCTACGTTAGTTCTTCATTCAAAAAATTCATGTGTAAGGTACGTGTTTTTTGTTTCATCTTGTTTTTCTAATATGTTTAAAGAAGAAAAATTATTTCTCTTGTATCTTTGTTTTCTAACTTATTCAGAGGTCAGAATGGAGGTTTTGGGGTGTAAATCATCCTTGGGATATATGGTGATCCTTTCATCTTGGTTTATGTCTTCGTTTTCTAATTTTGTTTGACAAAAGTTTTATAGGCGGTAATGCGTAATCTCATGTTTGTTCTCACTCTTACCCATCATTCGAGGATAGACAATCTTTAGTTGGGGATAATGAAATTCCCTAAACCTTGGCCCTCATAAAATTTCATATATTTTGGACACTCTGAGCAAGGTATGACTCAAGGGTACCAATCGTATCCTTGGATATGGATTGGGGATGGATCGCTCATATGTTGGGCAGTGGGTTTGGCTTGTTTACTGTCTAATATATGACTCAACATCATACTAGTCATATGGTTGGATACGAGGTGTATGTTTCCAAGTCATATAATACTTGTTGGTTGGTCTTGTGTAAACTATCCAAGATTTGGTTTAGGGTACGGTTTGGGGTACCATTCACACCCTAAGGTACAATTTGGGATTGTGTTCTCATATGTTAGTTAGTATAGGGGACCATGGTGAAGGGTTGGTTATGATCTAGGGTATAACTTATACCTTAGTGTATGGGTTAAGGGGTTGGGTCATGCCCTCTTAGGAGTCAATTTTAAACTTTTAAGTATGGGTAGTCCAAACATTTCCCACCCAAAAACCCTTATGTACCCATGTTATATTATACTTGATGTCCTTTTATAACACTTTTTAAAGGATCAAAACACTCCAAATACTCTCTCAAACTCACTCTTGAAGATTGGAGGCTAGGGTTTTTACAAGTTTTCTTCAAAGGGATCAAGAGTTGAGTTTCTCTCCTAAATCTTCTTATATATGGCATGTTTTCCTCCCTCATTGTTAGTTCCAACTAAAGACTTGTTTTAATGTGTTTTGAAAGTTGATTATGTATTATGAATGGTGATTTTTGAAACGTATGCTGACAATTTTGGTGTATATTGTTTAATGTTGGTTTAAATTATGTTTTCATATATTTTTGGTGAAGTTTTGCATATGTGGGTACTTTTTGGTTATATTATAACAAATGGGTCTTGGGCAACCCTAAATTTTATGATTTATTCTTACATTTTGGTCTTGGTAAATATATTCCCTCAACATGTTTTATAAAATTCCTAAGAGAATCTTTTTACACCATTGTTGAACTTTGATTGAAACTATTGCATGGTATGGTTTGGTAATGGAACCCTAACTGGATTTGGATGGTTTTTCATGATTTGAATATTATAAATATTTTAAATGATTGGAATGGTTGAAAATAGTATGAATTGTATGAATAGTTTGGAGTGGTTAAATAGTAAAGCTTTGATGGTTATGAAATTTTTTTGAATAAAAACCTTACGGGGTACATAGGAATCTCCCAAGTGAATGAAATAATGAAATTGGTTTAAATGTTCAATATCTTGTGGGGTACAAGGGAATCCCCCAATCAAAGCTTAATAATGAAATACTTGCAGAGTACATGGGAATCCCCCAAGTAAGTTTAATAATGATGAACTTTTGGGGTACATGGAAATCCCCTGAGTAAACAAATTAACATAAATAATGGGGTACAGAGGAATCCCCTAAGGTTGGTTAAGGACATTGCTTGCAAGGTATAGTCGGTATGACGTTCCCACTTGTAATAGCCTTGATTAAAATTAAATGTAATAATGGTTTGGTTAGATAGTAATGGTTTTCACTGGGTAATTGCTAATCGTGAAGGTGGTAGTCTAAAGGACGAACATTGGAAACTCATATTTGCGGACACAAACATAGGTCATGACAACCTCATATATGACACTTCTAGGGTACATAAGAATCCTCTAAGTACATATATACATATGTATTATGGAGAGCAAAGGGTACTTGGGAATCCCCTACTCCTATGGTATCTCTAATTTGTATGGCTACACGCATTGAAGCCCGTTCATAGGGTTACACTGGACCTATATAGCTAGTGGGTGGTTTTAAGAAGATTAAGCTTCACATACCCAGGTTAATGATTTTAAAGGCATGCTAAACTCGATTCTCTTTCTCGGCATGGTTATATATATACGTATGGTTTGTATGCATATGACTGATTTACTTGGTTTTAACAGTCGGAATTATTTTATCTTTATCCTGAGTGCTAGCGTTCATCCTCTAACCAATCTTAGAGCGGCTGTATCCCCACATAATGTAGGAACTGGCCATACTACTCATGTCATGGATTGATCAAATTTGGGAACAGTCAGTGTTGGATTGATCTCATGAGCTTCCATAGTACGGAAGGCATGTATTACATGTCATGAATTACTTTACATATATTTATCTTTGATGGAATCTATTTTGGTATATGGTCAGGGGCATGTCCCGACTAGATACTTTTTATTTTGGTGTAGAGGCTTTGTATGGACAACTATAGGCTTGGTTATGGATTGATTATGTTATACATATAAATATACAATAGGTTATCATTTTGGTTTTGGTTTATGGTTTCATCATCCTTATTAGTTGGGTTTTGGGTGGTCAAACTTACTTGGGTTGGTCATGGTTATGGAACAATCCTAAAGTCTTGGATCTTGCATTACATCATCTTGTTCTATGATTGAAGTTCCTCCAACTCAGGATATTTGTTAGTTGGTTGGGTTGGGTATCAGGGTTGGTCTTTGGTCCTGGTAGGAATTAAGATTGCCTATTATAGCAAGACCCTAGTTCAGGTCGTGTCAACAATGCATGTTAAGGTTTTAAAAAACACAATAATCTTTATTCCTTATCCCAGCACATGATGTGTATATACATATGTTCTTATATAGGTCTATGTGCATTGGATTTTTACTAATTTCGAAGTATGTATCATGGAATTATTTTGCTCCCTTATTCTTACATTTCATGCTAGTGTCCACCCCATTAACCAACTTTAGATGATATATCCCCATGCAATGCAGGATCCAAATACAAGCATGCTTTTTCTGTGCAGAGTTAAATGGATCGGCTTAGTTTGTTGATTTGTTGTGTTGTGGTAAAATGGTGAGCTTCCATTCCTCGGATGGCCTTGGGATTGTACTAGCTTCCATTCTCAGATTTGAGTTGATAGTTACTTTGATTATCATTACCATTATCATTATCATTTTTATTTTGTCATCTATCAGAGTTGGGGACATGTCCCAACCAACACTGGTTTTTGGTTCTTCTGTTAGAAGGTTTTGTTGGATTACTATGAACTTGGGTAGTATTGGTCAGTTATTTTGGCCGTTTGTTGGTTATGTATAATAGAAGTATATTTTAATCTTTAAATTTATCTTCTTATATATTAAGAATTCATCTGACAACATAGATATTATGTTGCTTGGATAGGTTTAGTAGGGGTGGTGTCCGGTCGATATGGGACTTGAGATGTCCATCATGGCCAGGACCTGGTTTAGGTTGTGACAAAATGGTATCAAAGCCTAGGTTTGGCATCACTGGATGTACAAGAAAGCCTTTCCAAGTAGAGTCTCATTTATGGGTGTGTAGTACGCAACACTTATAAGTGAGAGGCTACGAGGCATTTAGGAATGTTTCCCTTTCTTGTTTTTCTATTTTGAGCTATAGAGTCTAAGGTCTGGAATCTCCTCTAATTCTTGTATGTTCTCTTTTTAAATCATGCCTTCTAGAAGATCTAATGCTCGTGGAAAGGAGCTCGTCCTACTCTAAGAGTTCAGGCCTGATCTAGGGTCACTGCTTCTTATAGCCGTGATGGAGCTCTACCGATCCCCCTATCCCTCCTTAGGCACCCTAAGCTAGTGTGTCTAATCTTGAGTTTTGCTAGTCAATTCATTTGCTTACCCAGTTGGTGGCCTCTCGGACTGAGCGTGTTATTTTTATTGATCCATCCTTTAAGGCCACTAGGGTTGACAAATTTATGAGGTTGAGTCCCATTTTCATCGATTGTAACATTGAGTAAGGCCATTAAAAATTTATTGAGGAGATGGAAAATATTTTTCATGTGATGCATGCTACTGATGTGAAGAGTGTAGAGTTCACAACCTATTAGTTGAAGGATATAGCACACCAATGGTATGAAGAGTGAGAAAAGTCTAGGGGTGAGGATGCAGAGTCCTCTCTGAGGGATGACTTCTCAAGTGATTTTCTTAATCACTTCTTTCCTCAGGAGTTGTGAGAGGTAAAATTTAAGGATTTTATGAATCTGAAGTAAGGCAGGATATCAGTGAAGGAGTATACCTTGAAGTTTTATTAGCTTTCTTATTATGCTCTAGAATTAGTATCTAGTATGAGGGATAGAATGAGGAAGTTTACTTTTGGGTTGTCTCATGAATTGATCTTGGAGAGAAAGGCTACCTTGATAAATAAGGATATGGATATCTCTAGAATTGTGGTGTATATGCGGCAAGTAGAAGAATAAAAGAAGAAGCAAGCAGAAATGAGTGAATGAAAAAATAAGAAGTTTCACTAACCAGATAAAGGTTGAAGTCAACAACAAAGTGGTTGAGATGGTGGAAAGTGGTCTAAGAAGAAGTGGGACAATTCTGGTTCCTACACTATTGCTATTTCTCCTTATCCAAAGCCATCAGGTGATTGTCATTCTTAGTACAATAGTGTGTTTAGAGTATCGAGAGAATAACCTCATGATAGTGAGGATCAGTCAGCTCTATCGTATCCTCCTTGTAGATTTTGTGGTCAGGTACACCATGGTATTTGTTATATAGAGGGATAGTCCTTCTAAGGTTATTTCTATGGAAAATAAGATTCATGTTGCTACTTTATCAACTCCCACACCAAAAGGTGCTACTTCTTCATCTACCTCCAGAACTGGTCAAAACTATATGTACGCTCTTAGAACTAGCAAATATTTTGAGGTGTCCCCCAACATTGTTATTGGTATGCTTAAACCCTTTTCTTATGATGTATATTTCTTACTTGATCCTGGTTCTACTGTCTCTTATGTGACCCCGTATACGGATATCCATTTTAGCTTTGATCTTGAATGTATTTCAGACCCCTTCTCCGTGTCCACCCTAGTAGGAGACTGAATTGTCTCTAGAAGAGTCTGTAGAGGTTGTGTGATGTCGATTTATGGTAGAGATACCTTAATAGATAAGATAAAGTTGGATATGTTAGACATTTATTTGATTTTGAGGATGGATTGATTGCATTTGTGCTATGCATGTCTTGATTGTCGGACCCAAAGGTTGCATTTCCATTTCCCTATTATTTCCATCTCCCCCGGGATATCACATGGTGCTTAAGGCTACAAGTAGCCCCAAGTTAACCCTTTGAACCCGTTTCTACTAAACCCTTTGAGCCCGTTTCTACTAATAACACTCATTTCAAAATGAAATAATTCAAACACTAGCATAGTCAAATCATATAAAAGAAAATATAGAGAAAATTCTCGGTCCAAACGACAAACCAATACTGGAAACCTCAACACAACCACAATCTAATAACTATTCTGACAAAGACTCTACTTATCCATGAACTAAGAGTCATTGGGATAGGTCCCCAACTGACTCAAAATGAACTGGAAATAACAACACTGTCTCTCAAAATATGGAGATGTCTGAATATAGGTCCTCGAACCATGAGGACTCACCACTATAGAAATATAGACAGAGGTACTCGAAAATCATTGACGAGGTTGGGACTGAGCACCTAAACCTACATTATAAGAGAATATAGCACATAGACGTATATATGGATTAGCACTTGAGAATGCACTGAGTATATAGGGGTGGATGTATTTATATAAAAAAATATCAATTCTCTTTAATCAAATCATGCATGTAATAATTAATGATTCACATGGGTTGAATAAGTATAAAATGCAAAGCTCATGAATCATGTAAAATGGAACATGTAACACAATCTCATGAGTCATTATACTTTTAGCTTTGAAATTTGTACTCTTCTCTTATTCTCATTACTCAAGGCTAAAGGAAAGTTTAAGCAATACTTTTAACTCATGCATATGTCTCATGGAGGGTAAAATTTCTTTAATGATCAATAACTCATAACTCTTTTGAACTCAAATACTTGGAATTCGGAATCATATAACTTTGGAACAGACTTGAAGGCATTTCATTCACGTTAGGAAAATGTCTCATTTCAAGCTTTAGGGAAAAGTACTCATATCAAGGGAAAGTATTTTAGTCTTAAAGAAAAATATCTTATCAAGCTTTAGTTTTAAGGGAGATTATCTTAACCAACATAAACTATGCGAGCTATATGGAGTCCAAAGAATTGTCCTCCTAAGGAAGAGAGCCCACGTTGGGGAGGAGCGTGATACTCTTTGCCAGGGAGTATAACCTCAATTCAGTGATCACTTATCTCATTCTCGGGCCCAATATCTCAAACTTAGGACCAACAATCATCTTGGCCTTAGGCACAACCTACAGTGGCACGTAGTCCTGGGGTATGAAATTGTGGTAACTTACCCAACTCGATGCTAAATACTACTCCCTTTAGGTTATCTATATCATATCATGAAAATCCACTTTAGAATAATTTCATGGTTCAATAAGAACCCAATAATCAAATCTGTAATCTTATGTAGTAGAGTAGATTTCAAAACTCAAGGACCATTAGGTCAAACATTTCTCAATAATCTTAGAATACAAAAATCATGGGTTCTTATAATACAATAGTTCATAAAATATCAAGTATCAAGTAGGGATTAATAACCCATAATTCAATCTCAAGTTAGAACTCATCAAAAGCATAATAGATAGCATATAGGTTCATAACTCATGTAGAAATCTGGAAATTTCAGCAATTTATCTCAAAATCTCAACATATTCATATACTTCAATGTTTCAAAAATTTCAACTATTAACTACTCAAGGATTAAAATCTTGGGATATAGACCCAAGTGCAATTTCTCAAGAAAACTTATGAAAATCATGCCATTAGACTCTCAATTCATGGGAAATATAAAAATATTGTAATCAATAATAATGGGTGAAAAATCCCAATTTAATTTCATGTAAAATATCATAAATTTTAGAGAATTGAAGTTTAAATAAGCCTTTGGGAACAAGGGTGAAAGGATTACCTTGTTCAAAACCCCACTGTAATACCTAAATCATTTTTAAGCCTAAATCCTCCTTCTGAGTGAATATGGATGACTTCCAAAGTGATTGATGTTTATACCATATTGTATTTCTCTAATTTATACTTTTTACCATGTAGAGCATTGAATAATCTTGCCATCAAGACAAATTCGTCCAAATCCGACACTCAAGTGAAGTGTTAGAGCCATTTTTGTGAGATAGTGTGCCACCTGGAACTTTAGCGCCTCCCAGAGTCAGCCAAAATGGAAATTGTCATTTTCTAGTGAGCCTCCATGATATTGATGCATCGCTCTAAGGCTCAATTTTAGGATTGTCAAATTCCAGTGCACCAAAGTGATTCCATTGTATTGCGGTGCCCTTCCAAGTTACGACAAAGGTGGAAAATATGACTTCACCGCGTCGCACCACTGAGAAATTTCTCAATTATCCAATTCCAGTGAAGGACCTTGATCCTGGCGCATCACGCCAAGGACAAAACTCAAGCTCCAGTTCTAGAATTTTCTCAAGTATTTTGGTCATTTCTACCTATTTTGGCCTCTATATATATATCCAAGTAGAGAAGAGCAATTCATTTTCTATTCAATATCTTCTAAAAAATATCTAGAGCTAGGGTTTCTCTCCTCCAATTTCAGATCCAAATATTCTCAAAGAAAATCCAAGAATCTTCCATATATTTCACCGAGTTGTTCAAGAATCAGTTCTCTAAGTCAAAGGTATCAATAAACTTAGCTCAAAAGTGTGAAGAAGAGTTTGTAATCAAGTATTTTCATCTTAAAATTATAATCCAAGGTATATGGGGCTTGAAAAGAATATCCTTTCATTCTTGTGTCCAAAGAATTGATTTTTACTATTGGAATTTCATGATCCTTGCAAGTGGGTTTACATCCAAATTTCTTAATTGATGATTTATGAGATTTAAGTTGAATAAGTTTGATATTTATGATTATTTAACCATCACATTTCTTAAATTGAGAATTTATGCCATGAGTTATATATAGTCATTTTGTATTGATTATTTGTAAGCAATTTAAGACAAGTGTCATGATTTATGCTTTCTCCATGAGAAGTTTGAGTATTGAATATATTTATTGATATTGAGCTTAAGAGTCAAGAATGAGTCCAATGATGTTTTCTTGAAGCTTTTGATACTTGATATGATTTGATAAGCAAGTGTACTTGTAGTTGAGAAAGACTGTTTAAGTTTGAGTCGAGTTAGGAATCAACAAGTTGTATATGATTTACAGATTAGATATATTTATGATTTATCTTCATGATAGACCCTTGAGTTGATTAAGGTGGATTTTCTAGCGCGTTCTAAGTTGAGTCTGGGATGAATATTTAGCACCAAGTGAGAAGTATGGGTTCAACATATCCTACTTCCCCAGAACGACATGCCACTGTAGGATTGAGATTTGAGGGCCAAAGAGTCGAGTTGTGATCTTTGAAATGAGTTTGAGGTTATACTCCCTGGCAAGAGTGTAACGCTCCCACCAATGTGGGGTTCCTTTATTAGGAGCGTAAAATGTCGAAATCCATGCGGTTCATATGGTTTATGTCAGTTATAAGAAAATCTCAAGTCCATAATAATCTAAGTTTCTTGTGTTATCGAGTCACTCTAATTCATGAGTTAAAGAGTTTGAGTTGAGTCCAACGATTTATGAGATTTGTAAAGCATGGGTAATTATTGATGATTTATGGAAATTATGTTTCAGGGAATTCAAGTGAAGAGAGTCATTACTGTCAGAATGCATGACTTTATTTTACATTTATGATATTGTTTAAAAGTGTTGTATACACCCGCACATACTCAGTATAATCCCAAGTACTGATTCCCATACTCTTCTATGTTCTACATTTTGTTGTGATGTATGTTTAAGTGCTCATTCTCAGCAGTAACAGTGATCTTTGAGTACCTCTATCTATATTTTTACTATTGGTGAGTCCTCATGGTTCGAGGACCTATGTCCCTCATTTTTGGCCTTAATAGTGGAAGGTTGTTTCATTTCAATTTGGGAGAGTTAGTTGGGGATCTGTCCCAATGGCTCCTCTGTCTTTTATAGTAGAGGTTTTGTTAGACTAGAGTACCAGTATGTATAGAAATTTTAGTATTTTGTTTGTACAGGACACTATTTCTTCATATCACAGTATGCTCATAGCATGATAATTCTTTCCTATTTTAAAAGGATTAGTGTTATAGTGAGTTCTAAAAGTGATGACAATCTTAGAGGGTTATCTTGAGGCCACATGTGTCCTTAAGCACTGTGTGACATCTCGGGATGGGCATTTAAGTCATTACAAGCTTAGTATCAGAGCCTAAGGTTTGAAGAGTCCTAGGGAGTCTGACGAGCCACGTTATGTAGAGTCTTGATCGTCGGTGTGTAGCGTGCCACATCTATGAGAAAGAGGCTATGGGACATTATAGCAAAAGTTGTTTCTTTCTTCAAAAGTCTATCGTACCTATAATTGTTTCTCTCTACTATTAAGTCGGGCTCATTTATGACAGAAAATGCCTCCTCGTAGAGCTTGCAGAAATAATGAACGCCCTCAACCCATTGATCCTTTATGTGAGATGGTGTCCCACATTGAATTTTGGGTAGCTTTTCAAGTGTTAGCCCTGGCAGTTACCGCCAATGCTCAAACCCTTGTTCAGGTCGCAGTTCTACCTCTGCAGGAAGGTAATTCAGTGGCAGCTCAGGTTTGTGATTTTATATGGATGAATCCACCAGAGTTTTATGGGTCAAAGATAGGAGAGAACCCACAAATATATCATGATGAGGTGAAAAATATCACCTAAATTATGCATGTAACGGAGGAAGAAAGTGTGGAGATAGCTTTCTATCACTTGAAAGATGTGGCTTTTAACTGGGTGGAGATGTAGAGGAAGAGTAGAGGTAAGGATGCTGCTTCCATGACTTGGCAGCTATTCCATGACACGTTCTTAGATAGATTCTTCCCCCTGAGCTGAGAGAAGTGAAACTACAAGAATTTATGAACTTGAGACAGGGCCTCATGACAGTTAAGGAGTATTGTCATAAGTTTAACCAGTTATCTAAGTATGTTTTAGGTATGATGGCTGATTCTAGAACTAGTATGAGTAAGTTTTTGGCTGGTGTATCTGGTTATATTGTGAAAGAGTGTAGATTAGCTATGCTTAATAGGGATATAGACCTTTCAAGACTAATGATTCATGCTTAGTAGATTAAAGAAGACAAGGTTAAGGAGAGAGATAGTGTAAGGGAAAATAAGAGAGTTAGATCAGAGCAGCAGGGGTATGGTCAGATTCTTACGAAAAGAGTTTTTAGGAGCTAAAGACTCAACTCACTACGGCCCTTGTAATGACCTTGCCTAATAGTGTAGATGATTTTGTGGTGTATTGTGATGCCTTGAGAGTTGGTTTGGGTTACTTATTGATGCAGAAAGGTAAGGTTATAACCTATGCCTCCCGATAGTTGAAACCTTATAAGAAGAATTACCCGACCCATGATCTTGAGCTAGCTGCAGTAGTTTTTGCCTTAAAAATCTATAGACACTATTGTATGGTGTTCATGTTGATGTCTTTACGGATCAAAAGAGTTTGCAGTATGTGTTTACTCTGAGAGAGTTGAACCTACAACAGATGCAATGGTTAGAATTGCTGAAGGACTATGATTTAAGCATGTTGTATCACCCGGGTAAGGCCAATATAGTGGCGGATGCCCTTAGCAGGTCGTCCATAGATAGTGTGACGCATATAGAGAACGATAAAAAGGGGTTGGTTTGTGAAGTGCATCCTTTAGCAAGGTTGGGTGCTAGATTGCTGGATTCAGCTGAGGGTAATGTTTGGGTTTAAAGTAATTCCAAATCTTCTCTAGTTTTGGAAGTGAAGGTGAAACAGGATATGGATTCTCATTTGGTCGAACTAAAAGGGTCAGTTAAGGACTAAAATATGGAGGTTTTCTCCCAAGGGGGAGATGGTATATTAAGGCTTTAGAATAGATTATGTGTGCCTGAGGTTGATGATCTGAGGCAGAGAATTATGGCTGAAGTGCATGGCGCATGGTATTCTATTCATCCCGATGCTACCAAGATGTACCATAATTAGTGGGAAATTGATTGGTGGAATGGTATGAAGAGGGATATAGCAAAGTTCGTAGAGAAGTGTGCAACTTTTCAACAGGTGAAGATAGAGCACCAGAGACCCGGTGATATGATGTAAGAATTTAGCATTCCTACTTTGAAGTGGGAAGCGGTGAACATGGATTTTGTGACCAGTGTACCTCTCTCTTATCATCATTATGATTTTATTTGGGTCATTGTAGACTGGTTGACTAAGTCAACACATTTCCTGCTAGTACATGCATATTTTACTGTTGAGGACTATGCTAAGCTGTACATACGAGAGTTAGTCAGGTTGCATAGAGTTCCGTTATCTATCATCTCCGATGGAGGTACTTAATTTACTTCTCAGTTTTGGAGAGGTTTTTAGAAGGATCTTGGTACCCAAGTTCGTCTTAGCTCCACTTTTTATCCACAGGCAAACGGTCAGGCGAAGAGGGCTATCCAGACTTTAGAGGAAATGTTGAGGGCATGTGTTCTTGATTTCAAAGGAAGTTGGGATGATTATTTTCCATTGGTTGAATTTTCTTATAATAATAGTTTTCATGCTAGCATTAGAATGGCTCCATTTAAGGCTTTGTATAGAAGGAGATACAGATCACCCATAGGTTGGTTTAAAGTGGGTAAGGCTGCTATCATTGGACCTGATGCTGTGTTCGAGGCCATGGAAAAAGTTAAGTTGATTCAGGAAAAGTTGAAGGCAGCCTAGAGTCTGTAGAAGTCATATGTAGATATGAGAAGAAGATCCCTTGAGTTTGAGGTTGATGATTTGGTGTACTTAAAGATCTTACCCATGAAATGGGTAAAACGATTTGGAAAGAAAGGAAATATTAGCCCCCGATATGTTGGCCCTTATAGAGTTTTGAATCGTGTTGGAAAAATAGCTTATGAGATTGAGTTGCCTGCAGAGTTGTCAGCTGTCCACCCTGTCTTTCATGTTTCTATGCTCAAGAAGTACATTTGTAATTCTGTTATGGTTGAATTATCAAAAAGGTTAGATGTTTGAGATAGTCTTTCTCGTGATGAAGTTTCAGTCGGGATCCTAGATTATGAAGTCCGTATACTAAGGAACAAGGAAGTTCTCTTGGTTAAAGTTCTATGGAGAAATCAATCAATAGAGGGTGCTACTTGGAAAACAGAAGCAGATATGCAAGTTAAGTGTCCTCATCTCTTCTCTGTGAGTCTAAATCAAGCCGAAGATATCATTCTTCCTTAATTCAGTTTCCTTCTAATCCAGCATATTCAGTTGTATAGATATCCATCCTATGATTCGTGCATTCTATGAAGCACTCAAAAATCTAGAGTGTAGTAAGTCGGTTAAGCAAATGGTCCCCATAAAGTATTTCTAATTTCCTCTTTGAGCTTGAAATTAACTAGAAACATTAGAGGATGAATGTTTCCTAGGGAGAGATATTGTAATACCCAGATCGTTTCTTAAGCCTAAATCCACCTTTTGAGTGAATATAGATGACTTTGAAAGTGATTGATATTTATACTATGTTGTATTTCTCTAATTTCTAATTTTTTTCCATGTAGAGCATTGAATAAGCTTTCCATCGATACCAAATTCGCTCAAATCCGACATTCAAGTGAAGAGTTAGAGCTATTTTAGTGAGACAGTGTGCCACCTGGCACTTT
This sequence comes from Capsicum annuum, assembly GCF_002878395.1. Lineage (NCBI taxonomy): Eukaryota > Viridiplantae > Streptophyta > Magnoliopsida > Solanales > Solanaceae > Capsicum > Capsicum annuum. Next base: position 83,248,431 of record NC_061119.1, on the reverse strand, counting down.
AGCGCCTCGCAGAGCAAACCAAAATGGCAATTGTTATTTTCTAGTGAGCCTCCACGATATTAATGCATTACACCAAGGCTCAATTTTAGGATTGTCAAATTCCAGTACACCAACGCGATTCCACCACGTCACGGTGCCCTTCCAAATCTTGACCAAGATGGAAAATGCGACTTCACCACGTCACGCCACTGAGTAGTTTCTTAATTTTCCATTTCTAGTGAAGGACCGCGATCCTGGTGCATCACGCCAAGGCCAAAACTCAAGCTCTAGTTCTAGAATTTTCTCAAGGGTATTTTGGTCATTTCTGCCCATTTTGGCCTTTATATATCTATCCAAGTAGAGAAGAACAATTCATTTACTCTCCAATATCTTCCAAGAAATATCTAGAGCTAGGGTTTCTCTCCTCCAATTCCAAGTCCAAATCTTCTCCACAAAAATCCTATAATCTTCCATATATTTAACCGAGTTGTTCAAGAATCAGTTCTTTAAGTCAAAGGTATCAACAAACTTAGCTCAAAAGTGTGAAGAAGAGTTTCCAATCAAGTCTTTTTATCTTAAAATTATTATCCAAGGTATCTGGGGCTTGAACAAGAATATCCTTTCATTATTGTGCCCAAAAAATTGATTTTGACTTTTGGAATTTCATGATCCTTACAAGTGGGTTTACACCCAAATTTCTTTATTGATGATTTATGAGATTTGAGTTTAATAAGTTTGATATTTATAATTATTTTACCATCATATTTCTTAAATTGAGAATTTATGCCATGAGTTGTATATTGTTACATTGTATTGATGATTTCTAAGCGATTTAAGACAAGTATCATGAGTTATGCTTTCTCCATGAGAAGTTTGAGTATTGAATATATTTATCGATATTTAGCTTGAGAGTCAAGAATGAGTGCTATGATGTTTTCTTGAAGCTCTTGATACTTGATATGATTTGATAAGCATGTGCACTTGATGTTGAGAAATACTGTTTGAGATTGAGTCGAGTTAGGAATCCACAAGTTGTATATGATTCAAAGAAGAGATATATTTATGATTTGGTCTTCATGATAGACCCTTGAGTTGATTGAGGTGGATTTCTTAACGTGTTTTGAGCTGAGTCTGGAGGGAATATTTAGCACCGAGTGGGAAGTGTGAGTTCAACGCATCCTACTTCTCCAGAACTATGTGCCACCATAGGATTGATATTTGAGGGCCAAAGAGCTGAGTTATGATCACAGAGATGAGTTTGAGGTTATACTTCTTGGCAAGATTATAACAATCCCGCCAATGTGGGGTTCCTTTCTTAGGAGGGAAAAACGTTGCACTCCAAATGGCTCACATGATTTATGTCAGTTATAAGAAACTCCCAAGTTCATAATAGTCTAAGTTTCTTGAGTTACCGAGTCACTCTAACTCATAAGTTAAAGAGTTTAAGTTGAGTCCAATGATTTATGAGATTTGTGAAGCATGGGTTATTATCGATGATTTATTTAAATTATGTTTCAGGAAATTCAAGCAAAGGAAGTCATTATTGTCAACATGCATGAATTTATTTTACATTTATGATATTGTTTAAAAGTGTTGCATACACCCCCACATACTCAGTATAATCCCAAGTAATAATTCCCATACTCTTTTATGCTCTACATTTTCTCATGATATAGGTTCTGGTGCTCAGTCTCAGCAGCAGCAGTGACCTTTGAGTACGTCCATCTACATTTTTACAGTTGGTGAGTCCTCATAGTTTGAGGACCTATGTCCCTAATTTTTGACCTTAATAGTGGATGGTTGCTTTTTTTTAGTTCAGACGAGTCAGTTGGGGATCTGTCCTAATAGATCCTCAGTCTTTTGTAGTAGAGGCTTCGTCAGACTAAAGTTCCAGTATGTACAGAACTTTTAGTATTTTGTTTGTACAGGACAGTATTTCTTCATATCACAGTATGCTCATGACATGATTATTATTTCCTATTTTAAAATAGCATTAAGCACCGTGTGACATCTCGGGATAGGCCCTTGGGGCGTTACACCCACATACCTTGAATTAGAAGCTTTGGATGAACTCTCACTTTTGGAACTCTATTTGTACTCTTGAATGAGGGTCATTCTTTATAGATTATCCCTATGGTCTATGAATTTCTCATGGTGTTTTCTAGTAATCTTCTTGGTATTACTCCTGATAGGGAAATTGATTTTTGGAATATTTTTTTGAACATTCGTCCTATTTTTGTCCCTCCTTACAGAATGGCTCCAGTCGAGTTGGAAAAACCCAAGGAGAAATTGAAAGATCTTCTTCATTAGGTTTTTATCCGCCCTAGCATGGCTCCATAGGGTGACCGTATTTTTTTGTGCATAAAAATAATGGGTCATTTCAGATGTGTATTGATTACTGTTTATTAAATAAGGTGACCATGATGAATAATTATCCACTTCAAATATTAATGATCTCTTTGATCAACTTCAGGGTGCTAAGTTATTTTGTAAGATTGATCTTTGATTTGGGTACCATCAGCTAAAGATTTTGAAGACAGATATCCCTAAGACTGCATTCGAAATATGATATGGTAATTTTGAGTTTTTTCTAATAGCTATTAGTTTGACCGATTCCCCAACAATATTTATTGACCTTATGAATTGGGTTTTCCATTAGTTGTTGGATTTGTTTATTATTGTCTTTATCGATGATAATTTGGTATATTTTAAGAGTTAGGTGGATCATGTCGATCACCTCCACCTTGTGTTGAAAACCTTAAATGATCAGCAATTGTATGCAAAATTTTCTAATTGTGAGTTTTGGCTAAATGCTTTGACTTACCAGGGATATGTCATTTCTAATAAATGGATCATGGTGGATCCTCAGAACGTGTGGTGGTTATGAAGTGACCTAGACCAATGGCTCTAACCAATATTCAAAGTTTGTTGGGTTTAATGGCTACTATAGAATGTTTGTGGAAATTTTCTCTTATATTGCTGCCCTATTGACTATGGTGACTCTGAAGTTCATATTGTGTGATGCTTGTGAGGGTAGTTTCAAGAAGTTGAAGGATAAGTTGACTTCAACTCCGATTTTGACTGTTCTTGAGGGAACTAATAGCTTTATTATTTATTGTGATGCATCCTAGGTTGGTTTGGGTTGTGTGTTGCTGCATCATGTTAAGGTGGTTGCATATACTTCTAGACAGTTGAAAGTTCATAAGAAGGATTGACTTAGGATTTAGAATTATTATCTATGGTGTTTGCATTAATGATCTAGCAACATTATTTGTATGGGGTCCATGTTGACATATCTCCTAATCATTATAGCCTGCAATATGTGTTGACTTAGAAAGAATTGAATCTCATGCAAAAGTGATGGGTTAAGTTGCTCAAGTACTATGACATGAGTCCTTACTATCATCCAGGTAAAGCTAACATAGTTGTTGATATTCTTAGAGGGTTATCCCTGGGAAGCTTATCTCATATGGATGAGAAGAAGCTGGATATAGTGAAGGATATTTACCATTTGGATAATCTTAGAGTTTCCATGTTGGATTTCAAATATAGTGGTGTAATTGTTCAAGAGGTGGCAAATTCATCTCTTTGTGCTGAGGTAAAGGAGAAAAAGTGTTGGATCCTATCTTGATGCAAGTCAACATTGATGTAGTTAAGTAGAAGGTAATGATTTTTGAGATCGGTGGTGATGGTGTCTTGAGGTACCAAGGTAGATTGTGTGTTCTCGATGTGGATAGGCTATGAGGTAGAATTTTGGCTCAAGCATATAAGTTGTATTAAACTATTCATCTTGGTTTAATGAAGATGTATCATGATCTTAAGGAGATTTATTAGTGGAATAATATGAAGCACGATGTGGATAATTTTGTAGCTAAGGGCATGGTATATCATCAAGTAAAGGTAGAGTACTTAAGGATCAATGGGTTAACTCAGGAGATTGAACTAAAGGTGTTGAAATGGGAGATAATTAATGTGGATATTGTTACGGGTCTTCCACAGTCTCACCAGTAGTTTGATTCAATTTGGGTCATCATGGATAGGATGACTAGTCTGCTCCTTTCCCATGAGAACTAATTACTTTTTTGAGGATTACACCAAGTTGTTCATTAAGGAGATCGTGAAGTTGCATTGCACTCCAATTATCATCTTACTTTTTAAGGTTGTTCCAGCGAGGTTTGGAGACGAAGTTAACCCTTAGTATTTCTTTACACACATAGATGGATAGGCAAGTGGAAAGAACAATTCAAGCCTTGAAAGATATGCTTCATGACTGTGTATTTTATTTTGGTGGTAGTTGTTTGACCATTTTCCTCTCATCAAATTTACATACAACAACAGTTATAACTCTAGCATTGGTATGGCCCCGTGTAGGAGGTATAGATCTCTTACTAGGTGGTTCGAGGTTGTTGGAAATATGATGTTTAGCCTAAGATTTGGTTCACTAATCCATGAAGAAGGTGAAGGTAATATGGGATAGACTTAACACTTCGCAAAGTCGCCAAAAGTCCTACATGGATGTGAGCTGAAGGGAGTTAGAGTTCAGGCTTAGTGATTGGGTGTTCTTGAAGGTGTCCCCTATGAAGGGTATGATGCGGTTTTTAAAGAAGGGAAAGCTCAGTCCCTATTATGTCGGTTCATACTTGGTTTTGAAGAGAGTTGGTATTATTACATAGGAATTGGAGTTGCCTTCTAGTTTAAGCTCTAATCATCCAGTGTTTCATGTTTCATTGTTGAGAAAGTGCGTTGGTGATCCTACAACAGTTGTTCCTTTGGAGAATGTGGGTATTTTGTATTCCTTGTCTTATGAGAAAGTCCTGATTGAGATTTTGGATTGACAAGTCCGTCGATTATGCACTAAGGATGTTACTTCAGTAAAGGTTCTTTGAAGGAACCATAATTTCAAGGAAACTAGTTGGGAACTCGAGGAGGACATAAAGTCCAAGTATGTGTTCTTGTTCCCCATTCTGGATGATTATGTGTGAGGTATGAAGATTCCTTAATATTCTTGTTTTCTGTCTTAGTTATAGGTAAGTGTGGTTATGTTTTGAGTCAAATTATGCCTATAAATTCCTTGTCCTATTAGTCGAGGATGATTGATCCTAAGAGGGGAGTATGAAATGCCCTAAGTTTTTCATCCTTGAAAAAATTTCAAAATTTTATCCTCGTTGTGTTAACTATAACTTACCCCTACGAGTCGTAGGATGTCTTGACTGGTTAGGTGACCTTAGTTGTAAGGTGTCTAGTGAATGGTTCTTGATTTACTGTCTTAAGTATGACTTAGGGACATGAGTCATAAAGATACATGATGAATCATTGGGCTCAAATCAGAAAGTGCGTGGAATAGTTATGCTCTAAGTACGAGTGGCTCACTAAGAGTTAGAAGGACTTGTTATGAGTCATTGGGTGAAAATCGTAGGATATCTATTATTTACCCAAATAGGTTCTATGTTGATTATAACTGGATCCTACGAGTCGTAGGTCCACATCAGTAGTCCTATTAGTTGAATATTAGGGTCGACAGATCGTGAGTGCCTTGGAGACTACCTTGGCTACGACTCATGGAGAGAGTCGTAATGAGAATATCTGAGTCATATAGTGATCCTTAGACATTGACGAGAAAAATTTCATTTTTTACTATGAGGATGCTTTGGACAATTCAATCCTTACCCAATTAAAATCCCACATCTATAAAGAACTTAAGGGGTGGGGGGTTATAATTCATCCTTAACATACTCAAACACATTCAAAGCTCTCTCAAATTATCTCAAGTAGCCATACTAATGGTTTACAAGAAGTAGGTCATCCAAGGGGTCAGGGATAGAATTACTTTCATAAAACTTGGTATTTAAGGTATGTTGCTCTTCCCTCATTGTTAATATGTGAGCATATGTTTTATAGTATTGTCTATGAGATGTTGAGGTTGCTTTTGAAACAAGGGTTAAGGGTTTTGACGGCTTGTTGTTAAACAATATTCCTATGGTCTACATATGATTACTCATGCTTTAAATGTGGTTTTGAACTTGTGGGTGCATGGGTATGGTGATGAACTAAGGAAATGTGATCTTACCAAAACTTTTTACTTTTTAATTGGTTATGACCCCAACCACGTATTGTGAAATTGGTTTAAATTATGAGAAATGTAGGAATTGAATTATCCTTTAACTATTGTATAATGTTTTTGAATTGAAATTTGTGGGTTGTGTGTTTTCAC